>NC_049987.1:23101444-23270287 GCF_000003815.2 Branchiostoma floridae | reverse complement strand
ATCGCAGCTTATGATTGGGCCCCTCCCACCCCTAGCGGTACCGTAAGTGCGAACAGGCAGTTTTCCATTTGCCGTGCCAACATTATTTAAAGATACCAGCTGCAGGTTGAGAAAATAACAAGTTGTTGTCTTATTACTAGTAGTAAACCCTAACCTTACTGTGTCGTCCTCTCTACGCTGTTTTCCTGTGGAAAGTCGGAGCACGATGTGGAAAATCTTTGCATGGGCGAGTCTATCTACGGGGTTGACCGAAACTACGGGTTACTTCCGGTTTCGCAGTGATTCGTATGACCGAAACTGAGCGCTATCATATGGGAGCAGACGTACAATAAGACAGCTTGGCTATACGGGTAGGTATTGAAACCTACCTCTTACAAGTTTACGTCCGGAACGTTTTATGACTTAGCTGATCTTAGCTTCTAGCAGAATTCTCAGCAAAAGCGATGTTTGTATTTCCGGGTCCCCTTCGGCCCATGCTTGTCGTCCCATGAAATGCACCCATACCAACGCACACTATTAGAATTAATGCTTGCATGTATAGATTCTCACAGCGGTTCTGATATACGAATACGGGAAAGCCGCTTTAAGCCGGGCATGTACTGAATATACGACATAGTGGTTTCACCAAAAAATTAATCAAAAAGCAAACTCTGATGGCATTTTATTCTTATCTGACCGACACCCATGTAGCACCTACCTTCCGATCGCTTGCACAGTCCCCCTCAAAATGACCGACCCGAGCTTCGAACTCTAGTTTTGTACTGTTGCTCACGTGACAGAAACTCGCTGACATACACTTCCGGGATCGACCCCTATGTGAAACGTCCGATGGCTGCGAACTGTAGGAAAACAAGGGCTCGCATAGGGTATTAATAAATATCATTGGTCTCGGACGTATCATGAGTGATATACAGAAACACAATACTATACGAGACATCGTATCTTCAGTAGTACCCTATAGAATCTATTACCCTAATATATTGTTTAATTAGTTGTTTTGTAAGATCATTATTCTGTATTCTTTCTCTGTTAAAGTTTGTTGTTCTTGTAGTTTATAGCTGACCATACAAAAGATACTGTACTTGTTGTCGTGTCAATAAAACTTGTATATTGTATTGATGAAGTTGGGAACCCGAGGATGACATGTGAGACTGAAGCATGAGATGTGTGTGCTGAACGTGGACTGGCAAGAAATTAACTTAATAAAACACTAACTAAAGTATTTCGACCATGGCCATGGGTTCAAAGCCTCGTATCCTTGATTCATGGAATCCAATGGAAAAGAAGAGATATTCTGAACTCTCGCAAGACTAGGTCAATTCCTTGAACAAAATAGATAGCCATCGAAAATTTAAAAGTCTCTATTTAGAAGAAAAATTCATATTAAATGTTCTCATAAGTGACTAATCAATCTCTTCAACGACAAGAAACATTCACATTCAGACCAATCAGACAAAAGAAAAACATGACATCTTGTCTTGGCAAACATTTATTCTTACGTTGTTGACCCCAAACAACGCCGGATGTCGCCCCCCTCAGCTGAATGCACGAAGGCCGAGGAGGGTTCCATCTACATCTGAGGGGACCCCCCGCGGTGCGGATTATGGTTCTCCTCGTCATAGAGTTGTCGGGCTCAAGGAATAACAGTTTACCAAAGTACGCACTTTCTCTTCATATAACAGTCAAATATCGAAGAACTGAATGGCTCTAGGAAATGTCAATGTGATTACTTCTACTTCTATTAAACTGTTCCTTAGACCGCTATAATAGCTTTAGATAATAGTAATGTTGAAGGAAACGGAGAAAAAAAATTATATCTGGCCCTGTGGGTACATTTAACACCTGCGAATAATGAGGATTTCTAGATGGCTTGCAAAAGTAAATGTAAGAAGCTGTATCTTTGTTGGCATTTTGGAGCTGAAAATTATAGGCAATGGTTCTGGCTATTTGATTTTGGTGACTTTAGACAGCCTTTTTCTTACATATTTTCTATGTATTAGAATATAGGAGACTCTAATATTAGGCTGTGCCCTACAGGAATGTGTTAGTTACAGATGTCGTCTAGCCAGGACATGAGCCCCGAGTCCCGCACGCTCCTGGCGCCCGACGTGGCACCCCCGTGCGCCGCGTCCCAGCTCCGGATGAACTCGTCGATGACAGGCTCCAGATCCTCCGGCGTCACGTCTGGTCTCACCCTGCAACAGAGAGTAAGGTTGTCAAGTTTAGGATCTATAAAAAGATGTACATCCTGATTTATTCTTCCAAGCTTTTGAGTTTTCTGTAAAACCCGACCTTTTGTAAAGCTAAGGGCACAACCCGCCGTACGTGCAAATACGGGCTGTCTACGTGCCAAAACGTGGGCAATCTTTTGGGATCCGTAAGTGGTAAGTACCGTCTCCGAACGAGCTCGTAGGGAATCCGACGGATTTTGGAGCACGCAGACACGCCGTAGAAATTTAAGTGCATGTAGAACAGAACTTCCTCTGCGTTCGGGCTGCGGATTCGCCCTCCGTACGTGCCAGTACGGGCGACGCGCCTGCCATGTACAGCCTCAACGTTTTCAGGAATACGTGGCGGACGTGGCCTCCACAAAAAACGTACGGACAAATTGCACGTACGGCGGGTTGTGCCCCAGGCTTTACTGGGGTGGGGTATCGGACACGCGCGCATACCAACATTTGTCATCACATTTTCATTTGTCATCAGTATTTTTTACGTCTGGCTTCATTTTGTATTTTGTTTATTTTGGTTATGTTTATGCTTTCTACGCCTGTCTTGTCTGTCAAAATGAATAAAAAAAGTTGAGGATCAAAAACTAGATTTTTCGTGTCTCCTCGAAGAAGAAAAGATGTGTGGTACGCATTTGGTGCGCCAGTGTGCCAGCGTCTGCACATTTGCCACTCAGGCCCCATCAATTCAATTGGCTGGTTCACGGATTTTCAGAACGTATCAAAAAAATATGCTTGACTGGAAAAACAATTTATGAAAACAAAGCCAAAGGGTGCACCCAGTTTCATGGAGTGAATACTGTCATATTCAAGTTTTCCTCCCTGCCTTGATGTCCGCTTGCTATATTTTTATTTCTAAAAAGACTGGATTCCAGACCAACCACTTGCCTCTTCACTCCTCTCCCTTCCGGATCCACCAGAAACTTTTCGAAGCTCCAGCGGACGTCGCTGACCTTGATCGGAGTCCAGTAGAGTCGTTCTGGGTCGCCCAAGAGCCAATAGGTGTGGGGGCAGCAGCTCTGGCGACGTAAGGCAATAAAGAAGAAGGTACAGTCAGTCATATTCATACGGTGTATTTGAGCACCGTTGGGGTGGCATACCCTTTCTTGTAACTGAATACAAGACGGGGATGCGCCAGGTCTCCCGTCCGGGTGAATGATGTAAATCATCATGTGGCTGATACGGTGTGGAGGTTCGCCAGACCTCCATCCGGTTGATTTGAAGTGAATCACCAACTCCAGAAAAAAGGGTTTTTTTCTCCATCTCACACCGCACCATCGCACGTGTGGGGGTTCTTTAACGTGCATGGGGTGTGACTCTCCCAATACACGGGACCTCTATTTAACGTCCTATCCGAGGGACGGCCCTAGCCGAAGCTAGCTCACCTGAGTAAAGTGAGGAAAGTCGTGTAAAGTGCCTTTCCCAACGGCACAAGATCGGTAACACGCAGTCGGATTCGAACCCGCGACCTCTCGGTCACGGGCCGAACAATCTGCCGCTGCGCTACGCGGTCCCACAAGGTACTGTTGAATAAAATGAAGAAACCGAGGCAAGTCAAGGGTAAACGTTGACGTTACCGCCAAAAGCAATTAACAATCAGACAGACAAAAAGGCATCCACACACCAACAAGATGTGAGAAAGACCATGTTTGGATTCAAACTTCAACTCAGCTTCACAATACACGAATGTAATGAATAAGACACTCAGGATATTTTTTTAGACTATACTGAACCCTTTCACCGTTCACTCTTTGAAAAAATGCCAATTTTAACCGTCAGCAACGTGTTGGCGTCGTTGGACTGTGAGAAAGTTGCCAGAAGTAAACTCTTCACACCACTTGAACACACTTGGAGGCTGTGTTTCCAGCCTACAGATATTCTAGACAAAAATAACAGTTCTCCAGTGATTCTGAGAACCCAGACAACTTAAAACCCTCGTAGTGCTGCGCCCAACATATGTTGGGAAGCATATGTTGGTACTGTTTTTACTATGCTACTTTTTGTTACTTTTCATCCAAATAACCCTATTAAGTTATGCATCTATACCAAGCAGAAAGTCTCATTGGGAAAATGTATAGTGAAAATTTGCCACACCACAAGGGTTAAGGAATACAGAGACGCATCAGTTACCGTTCAGTACCTCACCTTTAGATACGTGAAGAGTGACTGTTCGTTCTCCCCGTTACAGTCTCCCTTCTGGAACATGGTGAAATTCGGGACGTAGTTGTTCCCCGGGCGGACGTACCTGTTGGGAACCGAAGGGAAACATTGCAAGTAAGTCTTGCATCGTAAATGGTGCCTGTGGCAGCTCCGTGTGACGTTTAAATGCATATCAGTAAAATAAATGTACAAATATACAAAAACGTGACTTTTATGCCTCAGTCGATGATTGTTTTTAATAGGGTTCAAGATCACAGAACAAACTATATACCAAAAATCTTATTGAAGATGCCCTAGTCTTGATGGCCTAATTAGACGAATAAACAGATTTTGTACTAGAATATAGCACAAGCCGTTTAATTGCACACCCGATATGCCAGTGTATTTCGTGCAATTATCCGGATGGTGCAACAAAACGAAGTTATCAAACTGGACTGCACCACCACGGGATTTGGGGATTCCTTGCAATTAGCATAATTGTGCGGTTATCCGTTGTGCAATTAACTGACTTCTTCCCTACTAGCTGTACTACGAACCTGATCCCGTTCAGTATCTCCTCATTTTTAGCAGGCTCCATTAACCCAAAGTTGTTGGTGGGGAACCCCAGGATCTCGAACCGGTGTCCGTTCTCGTTGACCATTTTGTTCTTGAGTGCATTCAGACCGACGTATTGCTCGGCCCACCTGCTGTAGGTGGAGACGGTCACCTGAAACGACAAGAGGGGTACTTGAACCCCCATTGTTACACTACTCCCCCTTTTCTTTTCAAGATTCGTCCTCGAATCTCCGAGTCCGATATCCCAATGGACAGGCACATCTCCAGCCTGTTAATCACATGGTCGGCGTGGGAACCAGTGAAACGACAAGAGGGGCGAGTAAAACAGAAAGAAACAATATATACAAATATCCTGACTCCCGGGAATCGAACCCGGGCCGTCATATCACAGCAGCGTAACTGATTGAGCCAAAAGCCTGACAGGCGTTTGGCATGGTCAGTTGGCGCTACTTGAACCCCCACTGTTACACACCACCAGGAGAGTCGTGCCCCGGTACTCGGCCAGGCTGACGTTGCGGGACCCGTCCAGGAGCATGGCGTGATGGTCGTGGAAGGATCCGTGCTCGGCCGCGCAGCTACATTGCTCTATCCCATCGTCGGCCAAGCCCTGGGTCATGAACCCCAGGCATAACAGGGAGGCCAGGAGACCCGATGAGAGTCCCATCTTTCCGGCTGACTCAGCTCTAAGTTACTGTGAAGATCTGTGAACAAAAGAAAGGATGCGGGGTGATTTTTGCGAAACCTTTAAATTTGTACAGCAAGAGTCGCGGTTGCTCTTCTCTAACATAATGTGAAGATCTGTGAACACAAGGAAGGATTTTTTTTATTATTATTAAAAACAACAACAGTACATTAGTCAACAACTAAGACTAGAGTTTGTACAGTCGAGTACTATTGCACATGGAGGGATAACATATACTGGTGTGTCTGGATGAATTACATGCAGTACATGGGTAGTGGAACAGTTAGAAGAGACAAATACATGTAGTACATCTGGGGAACCTTAAGGAATATGTACAGTCTGTTACTACACTATGATCAAATATGGAGTATAAGTCTAACAGTAGGTGCAGTTCATGCCAAAGTATCAATAGAAAATTTGTACAATCAATCTACTTTGGCTGTCAGTCTATCATGGAATATCCGTTCGTCGAAGTCCCACAAGGAAGGATGCGGGATGATTTACATATGCGCAACACTTGCACAGCTAGATTCGCGGGTGATCTTGCATAATTTCCAAGCAGATATATGTAGCAGGGAGCGGGCTTGTTGTGAGCATATTTTGGCAGTGTTATGTACGTTTTTCTGTTAGCATATCTGAATAAACGCGTCATCTGCAGAAAGACGTACAAAACACCGCAAAATGCGCTCACGTCAGTCGTGGCCACTACATCTGCCTTTATATTGTTAGGTCTTGCATACTACATACATTTACATACTCTAGAAGTTTCTGAACCAGAGGTTTGGGGTTTCAATCCTGCTGTACACACTGTTGGACTAAATACCCTGCAGTTATGACACGCGACCCGATATTATAATAGAACGTAGATTATCTTATCTAAATATTCCCACAATACTCACATAATACACACCCATCGGACGATTTGTCACGAGACTTAAAAAAACTTCTATCTTTGAAAAGACAGAATCTACTTTATCTGAAGGAAATCTACCCGTACGTTTTCGTCACAACTGACTGTGAAAAACCATCTTCCAACCACTTTAGGTTTGCATACTATAGCCAATCTGAATTGAACGCCTTTACGCAGTAAATGGCCTTGCACTGAGCAAACTCGTTAAAAATGTCTGTCAAGCCACATAGTGTATTCATCTTGTGTCCTGTAGGCAAAAATCTGCCCCTATTCTATCGTTTTTCTGCTTCTAATCAATATACTTTTCCCTTAGTACTTATTTACACGTTCGTGGTGTACAAACTGGTAACATACAGGGTACATGTATGCCATGGTCAACCAACCAAGTAGTGCGTGCGCAACGAACCAGTGAAGACGTGGCGTGGGGCGTGGTGTAACTGGAGTGCCGGTCCCTTTGGAAAGGCACTTAACACAACCTTCCTCATTCCACCCAGGTGTAAAAATGGGTACCTGACTTCGTTCGAGGAGGTAAAATACTACCTTTACCTTCTGTCTGTACCGCGTATGTGGCACTGTTAATATAAGTTACAAAACTTGAGTGTAGTACTACATTGTCCTCGTCTCTCCACCCCCCCTCCCCCAACCAAAAAAAAAGAAGTCGTGACATTTCTGTTTCGGGCCGTTTTAACCTTATTTAAAATCAGTAATGTTGTAAAAACTTTGTACAAAAATGCCCAAGCAAAGTGATGACATAAAGTGTTTGATATCCTCATCTTTGTGGAAACCCCAGCACAAATACACATCGTTAGTCTTTACCTGGGAGCTTAGTTGTCGTGGCTTCTTCCTCTGAACACAAAGGTCAAAAGAGACCGTGTGAAGTGTTCATTCAGAGTTATTCTAGCCGTTTATGGGGGTTGAAATCTCTGAGGTGTTGCCCACTCGGTTACAGGGGTGATCTTGCGTTTTCTGTGGTATTTCAGACATTGACTTCCATTTTGAGAGGTTCGTTTAGAAGTTTTGTAGACTTTTGCCGTGTTCGGTAAGTTACAGGTTAGATAATCTATGGGAGAGTGTGAAGCACAACATGTGTAGCTGGAGCAGACTGGGACACTACAGGTAGTGCTCCCCCCCCCCCTTTCGAATATGGTACACAGGTAGCACCAAATAAGGAAACGACATTGTTTAAGGTCCACCTAAGGTATCCTGGATGCCAGACTGTTTCCAGGGTTTATACATTGTACATTACACAGGCAATGTCCTTAGCCCAAGGGTCACCATGCCCCAGACAGAGGAAAATTTACCTCAACCCTACATATACTACTACTACTTCTACCACCACCACCACTACTACTACTGTGCGACAAGCGCCTCTGTACCCGCTGTCATGTCGACATGGCATGACGGGATGTCCTGCGCGACCTGGCAGATCTACAGGGGCGACCCGGACGCCACCTTGCGGGACTGGATGAAAGGCAATACGGACAGATAAAATTACATTCGAATAACGCTTATTGTAATGCAAGCCACAACCTAAGGGGCACAGTCGCGAGGATTCGACAGCACACATTTGATTAACTTTTAAAACCTGGTTAACGCTCTTTAAGACACTTATGATTACGAGAAGACGTAATCTTACAGGGTATATCCATTGTTGTAGATTTGACTAAAAGCCTAACTGTGTGTTGTTCATCACCTTGTTCTGTATAGTGGCCCACAGAGCACTAAGTTTCCTTCCTGTTTCAGCAGGATATATTTTTACAGAAAGGCGTAGCTATTCCTTCCCTTTAACGTGTTCGAGGCACCTCCTCGAACACTGGACCCCCATTTTAGGTCCCTTCCGAAAGACGGGTGCAGCCCCAACCAAGATGCCCTTCCCAGTTACCAACTAATTGAAATCAGGAGCTCAACCATGATGCAGCTACCAATTGAGCTACAGAGAGAGATCCAGATAGGCAAGCGTAAGGTTACTGGGTTAGGCATTACAAACGTCTTTCTTGCCTTGATAGGGACCTCACTGGGAGCCTTACGCCGTCAGGGTTGCCGTAGGGCAATGCTCGAGTATTTGGGGATACCCTGGGAGCCAGACAGGATCGGGTAGCTAGCGAGTTTTGTTCGGGGACCCAAGGCAGTCAGCCCGCCGACCTCACATTAGTGCTCTGGGGGAGTTTAAGCCCGAAGGAGTTATCGCTACCCTTTCCCGAGAGAAGTCCAGGTGGACCTTATCGGGCTTAAACTCCCCGGGGCCCTAATAGGAGATCCGATGGGCCTGACTGTCTTGGGCCACCGAATAAACTGTCCTAGCTGCCCGATCCCGGTTGGCTCCCAGGGTAATTTTGGGATGTCTGCCTTAACATATTGAGCGCTGCAACTGCGCTGACTGCCTTCGCTGTACGTAGCTGGCCAACTATCGACCAGAATGATTGCACTGACCGCCCTTTTGCATTGGCCGCTATGTTGAACCGCACTGACTACTTTCGGATATTGACCGACGGTGCTAACTTTCTAGGGGCATTTACCCCAAGAGGTGACTTCCGATCATTTGCGCCTTATGTCCTATTTCTGGAACGTTTTTGTTCCTGAAATACATTCAGTTTGATACCTGCTGATGGTGACAGGTTAGGGAGGAAGTGCGCTGACTCCAGAGTGCGATGTGACAGTCTGTGGGGGTGTTTGGCTTCACATTGGGTTTGTTTGAATTTTACCAAACTTAACGAAGGCTTTATTTTTAAATTGCTTGAATTCAGGACCGTTTAAGTGGCCGGGCAACAACCTGGCGAGCGAAGCCAACCAAATGCTATGTTCCAACCAAATGTTATGTTACCTCTGTCAATTGATTTTGTTAATATTTCTGTTCAATGATTGTTTTGTTTATTATATTTCATTTTATTGTACCTTTATTGTACGGACTCCAGGAAGAATAGCGGAACGATATATATATAGCATTATTTATCACTAATTAAGAGATGATCTTGAGAAGGCATCTACAACGATGTTTTTGATGTGGTGGCATTGGGGAATCTGCTGGAATTATCAGAGTTAATGCAGGCTCTGTGCAGCCTGCCAAACTACATGACATGCGCGATTTTTCAAGAAATCACGACTCCAGTCAGCCACAGGTGACAATTGTCGTGCACACTGACATGCAGTGGGTTCGATGTCCCGGAGAAACAGTAGATTCGTCATCACCATGTCAATGTTTGATGTAGGTCTCCAGACGGCCATGCAACATGCACCATTGTTTCTCACTTTACTGTTACATGAATCACGACTCCCGTCAGCTGCAGGCGACAATTGTCGTTAGGCATACAGTGAGCTAGACTTTCCTTAAGAAACGGTAGACATATCATCGTCATGTCTAGTTTGATGCAGGTCGTCAGACTGCCGCGCCACGTGCCCCATTGTTTCTCACGTCACTGTTACATAAATCACGACTCCCGTCAGCCACAGGCGACAACTGTCGTGCTCACTGACATGCAGTGGGTTCGATGTCCCTGGAGAAACAGTGCATTCACCATGTCGAGGTTTGATGCAGGTTGCGTCACAGGGGACACTTGTCGTTAGAGATGCAGTGGAGTATATTTTCCCTGAGAAATGATAGACTTATGATCACTCATCATCACCATGTCAAGGTTTGATGCAGGTTGTCAGAACTGCCACACCGCGTGTACCATTGTTTCTCACGTCACTGTTACAGAAATCACGACTCTCGTCAGCCACAGGCGACAATTGTCGTGCACACTGAGAAAAAGTGCATTCATCACCACCATGTCGAGGTTTGATGCAGGCTGTATGACTGCCAAGCCACGTGCACGAGTGCTTTACATCACTGGTACTGAAGCTTGCCGTTAGACGTCATGCAGTGGGTTAGATTTTCCCAGAGAAACGGTAGACTTATGATCATTACCATGTCGAGGTTTTATATGATGCAGGCTGTCAGACTGCCGCGCAACATGCACCATTGTTTCTCATGTCACTGTTACAGGAATCACCACAGGCGGTACTTGTTAGACATGCATTGGGTTAGTTTTACCCAGGGACAGTAGACTCATTACTACCATGTCAATGTTTGATGCAGGTTGTCAGGACTGGCACGCAACATGCACCATTGTTTCTCACGTCTCTGTTACACGAATCACCACAGGCAGTACTTGTTAGACATGCATTGGGTTAGTTTTACCCAGGGACAGTAGACTCATTACTACCATGTCAATGTTTGATGCAGGTTGTCAGGACTGGCACGCAACATGCACCATTGTTTCTCACGTCTCTGTGGCATACATCACGACTCCCGCCAGCCACAGACGACAATTGTCGTGCTCACTGACATGCAGTGGGTTCGATGTCCCCGGAGAAACAGTGCATTCATAATCACCATGTCGAGGTTTAATGCAGGCTGTCTGACTGCCAAGCCACGTGCACGAGTGCTTTACATCACTGGTACTGACGCCTGCCGTTAGACGGCATGCAGTGGGTTAGATTTTCCCAGAGAAACGGTAGACTTATGATCATTACCATGTCGAGGTTTTATATGATGCAGGCTGTCAGACTGCCCCGCAACATGCACCATTGTTTCTCACGTCACTGTTACACGGGTTAGTTTTGCCCAGGGACAGTAGACTCATTATTACCATGTCAATGTTTGATACAGGTTGTCAGGACTGGCACACCGCGTGCACCATTGTTTCTCACGTCATTGATACAGAAATCACGACTCCCGTCAGCCACTGGCGACACTGACATGCAGTGGATTCGATGTCCCCGGAGAAAAAGTGCATTCATAATCACCATGTCGAGGTTTGATGCAGGTTGCCAGACAGTCTCGCAACGTGTTTCACATTACATCACGACGCCTCCAGCTACAGGTGACACTTGTCGTTACACGTGCAGTAGCTATAAGTTAGACTTTCCCTGAGAAATGGTAGACGCATCATCACCATGTCTAGGTTTCATGCAGATTTCCAAACTGCCGCGCCGCGTGCAACATTGTTTTCACGTGACACTGGTACTTACGCTTCTCGTTAGACATGAAGTGGGTTATATTTTCCCTGAGAAATGGTAGACGCATCATCACCATGTCAAAGTTTGATATGGTGCAGGTTATCAGACTGCCAAGCCGCGTGCACCGTTGTTTTCACGTCACGTCACTGTTACAGAAATCGCCACAAAGGACACTTGTCGTCAGCCATGAGGTAGGCTTTATTTCCCTTCAGAAATAGTAGACTAATCATTACCATGTCGAGGTTTTATGCAGATCGTCTGACTGCCACGCCGTGTGCACGAGTGTTTCTCGTCACTTTACAGAAATCCCGTCAGCCACAGCAGTAATTTTTGTTAGACATACAGTGGGTTATATTTTCCCTGAGAAACAGTTACTGTAGATCCATCATTACGTACCATGTCGAGGTTTGATCCAGATCTTGTTTGTTTGCTTGTTTGTTTATTCTTTACTTAACCAGGGTAAAAGCATATCGCCTCACGGTGTTTTCAAAGCCCACTGGGGGGAGAACCCCAAAACATAATTCATACATAATTCTGACAACCAAGCCGCGTGCACGAGTTTTCACTGTTACAGAAATCAGCTGCAAGCGACACGAACGTCTCGTCTGCTGCACTGGTCGATAGCGTTGCCAAGCAACCAGCGGGTTCGATTTTTACGTAGGGAGCTCGGAGCCTCCCGCCTTGACAGGCAAAAGCCAGAAATTAGCTGCAAAATGCCAAGGTTGTCTCTACGCCAAGGTTTGAGCACGCGCGAGATGTTATAGTGATAAAGGAGATTTGAACGTGTTTGAGTGGGTTGTCAATGGCATTGGTTTAGGTATACATGTATGTAACGGAATATACCACCCACTAACAAGGCGCACGGCTGTGCATGGGTTGTAATTAACCGTTACGTTTATAGGGTCCTTGCCGCACCAACAAGAGTAAATACAACAATCTCAACATACGGACATACATACAAAATGGATAACATAAGATTTGTCAGATGTATGGTGCAATACATGTAGCTCTTGTAAACATGCCCATGTTTTGGTACACTAAGATTCAAATTTGACGCAAGATACGGCGTCATCTTAAATGGTAAAGCACACCTTTCACCGTCTGCTCACAGTTCTACAAACACATAGCAGGTTTCTATAAACACCGTTTATTTCAGGCCAGTGTTGAGAACCCTATTTACTATTTCTGGAACGTTCAAATACCTAGCAGATTCGTTGAACCATCGTTCACTTAATGCCAGCGTTGAGAGACATTTTCTAGGAGATAAACATTAAAATGTTCGTATCAAGCAGTCATGATTGCCACTTTAACAGTAAAGCCCATCTGTTGACAGTTCCGGGAACATAAAACAGATTCGTAGAACCATAGTTCTCTTCAGGCCAATGCGAAGAGACATTTTCCGAAGGTTGAAAATTTAACAGTTCGCATAAAAGAGTCATGATTGACACTAATTAAAGGTTAAGTATTACATCTATTTCCAGGAACATCTAGCACATTCGTGGAAGCACAGTGTTTTTCAAGCCAAAGTAAGGAGACACTTTCCGGACGATAACGTGAAACGGAACCCGCATTGAAATACTTTTGCATTTGAATCAGGCTCTTCCCGGATGCTCATACAGCTATCTTCCGCCTTGTACAGTCTTAACCCCCCGTAAAAGTGGCCTCTAAATGAAGATAAAATGGAATTTCCTGCCCGTGTGAAATGCAAAGTCTAAAAAACAGATTGTGTTCATGTCGCGGGTGCTTTCTGTAGCCGGAAGTGTAGCTCCTACACTCCCACGCACGTGGGCGTATGCAGCAAGGCCATCGCACTCTGTGGACCTGCCTAATGCCTTTCGGGCTCAACAACGCACCGCGATCCTTCTAATCCTTCCGGAAATGCAATTGCTATTCTATCTATATATCAGCCGGATGTACTAGTATCTCTCCATATGTGTTGTCAATGTCCAATCATACTCAAAAGTCAAGCCTATATGATCAGTGCAAGCATACACGTACGTATTTTTTCATAGTTATAAGATTATCGTTGGAGACAGGAATGGAAGGTGTGAGATGGGCTCCTCTTCTGTTGCCAGCAAAGCTTGAAAAATGCTGTTTCTGATAAACACCATTGATATATTTAGGAATACAATGTTACTATTAAGACACATTCTCTCTATAATGCTGTGCAAAACGTTTTAAACGGTTGCCAGTTTCCCAATGTATGTCCTAAGGGAAAGGTTTTCCTGCACAAGTAAAAGCTCCAGGCACGAAGCACCATGCATATTTATGTATGAATATTGAGTTTCAATGCACGTGCATTGTTTTGGCCACAACGTTGAGTTTAGTAGTAGTAGTAGACGTGTTATACAGCACCGTTGGGGCTCTACCATACCTTACGGGGAGTGGGATACCTCATCTTTTGGCTGAATACCAGACGGGGATGCGCCAGGTCTCCCGTCCGGGTGAATGATGTAAATCACCGTTTGAGATGGAGATTCGCAAGGCCGCCACACGGGTGATTTGAAGTGAATCACCAATTCCAGCTGTTTTTAACGCCACATGTTGATGCTTATTTCCTAATACTTTGAAGGTAACGGTCTTCTTACACCAACTCCAGCTGTTTTTAGAGTCTTATATTATTGCTTATGTCTTAATGTTTTGAAGGTGAAGGTCTTCTTGCACACCAGAGACTATCAGGTTTGGAATATCTCTTTCAAATAAATTCTATTGTTATTGAGTGGGCCGACTCCTCACTCTTTGCAGCAAGGGGCTGAACTGCGAGGAGATTACAATAGGCGGGGCTAAATCTCAAGGGTATGGAGCGAGCTGCCATTCGGCGCCACTCAGGTGACCTCAATACGACAGTAATTGCCCCAGGTGCGGCCGAGGTACTGTAGGTTTTGGACCAGTCACACCGCACCATCGCACGTGTGGCGGGTTCTTTAACGTGCCTGGGGTATGACTCTCCCCAGACACGGGACCTCCATTTAACGTCCTATCCGAGGGACGGCCCTAGCCGAATATAGGTACTCATTTTCACCTGAGTAAAGTGAGGAAAGTCGTGTAAAGTGCCTTTCCCAAGGGCACAAGATCGGTAACACGGCAGCCGGATTCGAACCCGCGACTTCTCGTTCACGCGGTCCCAAATAACGTCGTTCAGTTTGATCGAGTGGCTCGTTACCGATGGGGGTCACTCAAGTTCAAGCGGTAACCTCGGCTGCGAAACGTCACAAACCATCGTCGAGAATTCAAACATTCGGGTACTATTATAGCGTGCACGCTTGGCCTGCCACGACCTATACCATGATCATGAAAACGAATCTTGAAAAAGCTTAACTCCGGGTAAATGTTACTGTTAACACGAAATAGTAACTATGACAATTGGTAGCATGTTTTGATCGTAGAGTGTAAAGATAGAGATAGGTCAACTTGTCCTGTTATGGCTGTATTTTCAACTCTTGTTCTGTTCATACACATCTGCTATCGAACGTGTTGCATTAGTCAAATACGGTGTTGTAAATTGGAGAATTGCTGTTTATTCGGAATCCTAGAACTTTGGTCTTTGGCTAAGGGTATATTGATGAACGCAATATCGTACATAATGTAGACAACATAGAGCTGGAACTATAATGTGTTATTACTGGCTATTTTGGGACTTTATTTACCTGGATGTCTAACCTTTATCCACGTGGTGCAGGTGTGTTCGGAATGCATTATTTTACTTTATGTTTCTTCTCAGGTCTGAAAAGAAACCCCGTTCATCTGGGCGCCAACTGGGGCGTAGGTACATCATCCAAAGCGGTGTATCCTCGTGTATAATTCTATTTTTGGCTCTTTATGTAATATGCAATAAACATACGGTGAGCATTTTCTGCAGCACATCTTCCAACAGGTGCACAAATGAACCGCCCCGTCATCTGTGGCTCTTACAAAGGCCAGTGATGACGGGACGATTCGTGTACGCTGTGCCATGGGAATTCTAGTATTGGCGGGATGTTTGTTTAAACTCTACAGTTGACAAACCATGGAGGCCGTGTTCACGACCGTCGGAAGCTTGTTCCCAAAACGAAACTCACGCCTTGACAATCGTGTATCTTCAATTAACGGAGAAGGAAGTGCCACCGATGCCATGAATACGAGAGGAGTTGCCCCAAGTGCGGCGCACAGGAAGTTTTGCAGAATATATTTCTTTACTCGAAGACTTCCGCTTACGAGAAGCCTTGGTGGATTTCCGCAGTATGCTTTGAGTCTCGGAAGTGAGCTGTAGCAGCCTTGTACCATACCGCATTGGAGTGTCTGCCGAGGAGGGTGGTCTTGGTAGGCCTCTTCCATGCGGTGAAGACTACAATGTAAACGAACGAGGCTCAGTCAGCAGCACCTGCAGGAGTGCTGATGATTGCATGGTAGAAACAGCGCACAAGTTTCCTTGCCAGATGGCGGGACAGGAGTCGGGACCAGGTAAGGACGCCGGGTCGGAAGAAACGAGGCGAAGCCCGGAGGTCTTTCCACGCCTTGATCCGGCTGGGATCAGAGAAGAGGAGCCGTCAGAAATCTACGAAGATGAATCGGGTGTAGTCTGTGCTGCAGGCAGTACCACTGTTGCCAGCCATGTAGACATCCCTTTCTCGTCGATGACTGTCCAGGTAGAACAGAGAGTGTCCACGCAAACCACCGAGTTTTCTCCAGGACGGAGCGTTATGCCTACACCCGAGTGGCAGAGAGTCGTGCAGTCCCCACCACTGCCGCCCATACACATCTCGCTACCTAGCGAGATCGCCTACGAGCATGGCTTCCCCGAGCTCGAGAGTCCTTCATCGGGCCACTTCAGTGGGTCACCTTCGGAGCAAAGCCTGCTCTCCCCCGCGGGCTTTGGCCGGCAATCCCCTAGGCTCAGAGGTCTCCCGCCGAGGCTGAGAACCATCTCAGGGACGTCCACGTTTTCTTCGGGGAGGGAAAGCCTTGGGTCCTTGGATTTACCGTCTCCTCCTTCGTTTGTCTTCAGGAGCCCCGTATCTCCGGTTAGGTCGCACGTGGGCACATTGCCTCACCACAGATTACCCTCTCCTTCGACCAGAGGTCTTAGTTCCATATCAGAGGTGGAAGCATCAGCAGCCACACAGTCTAGCCCTGCAGGCCCTGCCTGGTCGCCTAGCTGGCCTTACACCCTCTCCAGCCCACCCTCTGCTGCGGCATCAGGCAGACTGCCGAGCTGGTCTTCAGAAGAGGCCTCCCCGTTGCCTTCAAGCCCGTACCAGTTGCGCAGACAACGGACGCCTCGTACGCCATATGCAGAGAACACCCCCCAAAGCCTTGCCGTCGAGCTACCACCACAGCGACGGAAGAGTACGACAGGCAGAAAAGCAAGAAGAGTAAGCTCAAAGAGGTCATATCAAAGGCGACGAGGCTCTGTTTCATCAGAGCTGTCCTCGACAGGGTCTTTGGTATCACGTGTCAGTGGCGCCTCTTCATCGCCTTCCATGGGGGGATGCCTGGGTGTAAAACAACGTGAAAATTTGTCATCTAAACGGACGCTGGAATCCGAACCCACGGAAACAGATCGACCAGAAAGACGATCCGTCTACGTGATAGAACACGACGAAGTGGATCCCAGTCTTCTAAGAGAACTCTTCGAGCGCGGAGAGAGAGACGAGAACCTTCCTTCAGCTCTTCGAAATTTCGTCATCAAGGTGATCGCGGGCTGTCTTAGAGATGAGCAGGATGTTCCGAGTTACGTGCATCTGATAGACATTGAAAAGGAAGTCCAACAGATCACACATGAAAGTGCAGAAGCTGACGCTAGGGCCTGTCCCCCATCACCGACATCAGGGAGTGTTTCTAAGACACAGGCGGAGTCTGCTGCAGCTTCAAGTATCAGTGTGGAACCTCTACCCTCTACATCTCTTGTGGAAACAGCACCTCAGGCTGCAGTAATGGCCGAGGAGGGAGCGAGGGCAGAAGTTACGGTGGTTCCTCAGCTTTCAGCCTCAGAAGGCGCGACGCAGCCATACATATACCTCATCGCTCCTGGCGGCCCGAACTTTCCCGTAACCATAGACGACATCGTGCAGGCAGAGAAGTGCGGCTGTGATTGCTGCGATTCGGGTAGTACAGGAGGAGCACAAGGAGGAGCTAGTGTCGCGCTGGCAGGCTTCGAGGCGTCTCGGGCCTGGCAAGTCGTCCCTCCAGACGCCGTAGAGGAGTGCACGATTGTTCTTCCTATGCAGCAAGACATCCAGGGAAGGACGAGGTATTACCTCATTCCCATGTCATACAAACAGACCGGACACGCGAGGGACTGTCATCAGTTTCTCATGGCGGCCATCAACTATCCAACGGCAGGGCAGGACATCAGGGCGCTGGTGTCGTCGTTTTGGGTAAGTCTTTGCCAGGCTTTCCTTCGGGGGGGGGGGGGGGATATAGCCTATTATTTAACACTTAACAAAATGTATGAGCTGGAATAAATCGTTGAATATTAGACAAAAGTAAGTAAGTAAGAGAGATAGTACGCGAGAGGGCTAACCCTCTCCCCCTTGCAAATTTCTCTTAGCAACCAGCGTATCTAGTCTGGAAGAGACTATAGGTAAATTTTGCATTTGCTGTCGGAAGCTCTTTTACTCGAATCCTCAAGGATATTTTCATTGACTAATTCCAGCATACCGAACTTACTCTTCAATTTAGACGAGTTGCTGAGTTGTTGATAATCTAATGAAAATTGACGAAAAATCTATATTCCCAAAATGGCACAGGGCGTATACATGTATTTTATATATAGAGCAGTTAATATATCCTACCTATAGGCCTTTATACTGCAAAGTAAAATAAGTATCACTGTATAGCTATTTTTGATGCATCTTTGCACTTAACAAAATGTTTTTTTTTTTTTATTCGGTGGCAACACTGCGATTTCCCATATCCTTTATTTTGTTTAATATTTTCATCTTTCGCGCGTACCCAGGCTTCTTGACTCAGTTTCCTGCATTCACAGAATAGTTCCGGCGTTCAGAGAATCACTTTACCCCTTGATACATTCTCTATCGTTTAACAACAAAGTAAGTGCAACGAGCCACGAATCGCTGTGAAAATCTCAACGCCTACGCGGTATCATTGACAGTGCTGGCAAGCCGAGAAGGCACCAATAGTCGCAAATGTATCAACGTTTTTTTCAACGGTTCGAACAGTTGATTGAATGTTCTATTGACACGTGTTGCATATGCATGAATAAATGTGTAAATAAATGAATGACTGAATGAATGAATGAGTGAATAAGTGAATGAGTGCATGGGTGAAATAGTGAATGAGCGAATGATTGAATGAATGAATAAATGAGTGACTGAGTGAGTGAGTGAATGAGTGAGTGAGTGTATGAATACGTGAATGAGTGAATGAGTGAATGAATGAATGAATAATGGTCTATTGACACGTGGTTTGTTGCAGCTACAAGATAGATACCGTACACCGTACCATTAAGGGTCAATGAAAAGCTTTCCTTCGGTGTATACATGTACCGTGCCATACGTCATGGTCTATTCCTATAGCCACCTAAAGAACGACCGAGCGTAGGTTCTACGGCTCCCAATGGCACATACAGTGCCTTAGACACTGTAGACAATACTTCACTGCCCTTACGATCTCAGAAAGGTAAAATGAGTACTTTTACTTTACCCCCCTCCCCCAAATATTTACTTAAACAACTGGATACGATTTGGGAAACGGTCGGACGTTTAAAACAGACGTTTTAGACGGACGTTTCAGTGTCACTGACGAAAGACGCCGTATGGTTGTCTAAAACGTCTGACCGTTTCCAAAATCATACCCAGCTGCTTGAGAAATGCTTTTCCGCTTATCTTATTACCTGGATCGACGTCATTTTACTTTATTTTTCTTCTCCTAGAGAGGATCTGACGAGGTGACAGCCCATGTCTTAGCGGAGAGGCTTGTGACGTCAGGGGTTGTGCACAGCCACCCTGGGAACGAGATGCGAGAAATAGACAAGCTGGCGAACTGTCTGGAGGCAAGTATGAATTGCAATTTCATTGCATTTTTTATATTCTACTTCTCCTTGAAATGTTTATGAAGGAAGGTTCGACATCAAGGTAACCAGTATTCAAAAAATGATGTACAATTCAATATCCAGATTGCTATATTGCAAACAGATGTGTCAAGTGACATCCATCACTCTTCTTAAGAGTCACTAGAATGAACTGGCAGAGCTGGCCAGGCTGAAGGAGAGTGATGTATGTCAATCAAAACGTCTGGAAGTAATCTCCGTCTCTAATTCAGTTTTTAGAGTTTGAACTGTTTTTAAATAACATAATTCCTTATCGAAAAAACTGTGTCCATGTCGATGATCGGTATAGAAACAAATGAAAATAACAAAAGAAACTAGCTAGAAAAATTGAGAGGACCGTATAGAATACATGACAAACAAAGTTCTGCAGCTACAAAGTTAATATATTTCTGTCTTAATCTTGTTCAAATTTAAATTTCTGATGCCAAGCGAAACCTTCACCTTAGGTGTTTCCTGTTTTTCCGTCGTAAATTCTGATGCTGAGCAAAACCTTAACTTGTCCTTAGCTCATCCCTGTTTGTTTTTTTACCCCCCGTAGATCTCCGCCCCCTTGGCGCATCTGTTCTCAACCTACATGGAAGACATCCAACGTCACGGAGCTCCCGTACAACAGCTGTTCGTGCTGCTAAAGGCAGAGTGACGTCAGCTTCATCAGCTCTGCGCAACTTTGACGTCATTAAACACGGATTGTTAGAATTTTACCTACGACAAAATATGGGTGATTCAGATTTATTAGTCCAGTATGAGCACAATTAGTGGAATATTTAAACTAACAGTGACATATTTTTAAAGGTATACATGAATGACTGATGAAAAATTCTGCTAACGGAAGCTATAGAGGATTTTAGATTTCAGCTCGAAAGATGGTCAAGTGACCTGAAGGTCAGAGGTCACAATGTCACGTGACACAAGGATGTTAGTTATGTTGTAGATGGAGAAGGCAGAGTAGTCTATGGCGGCTTTGTTGAGCCTTGACGAACGTTTTTCTCGTCATGAAAGCGCGACGAATCGGAAATATAAGTATAAATCAGAAATATAAGAAATATAATATTTTGTAAGTTTGCATATGATAATCTTCATGAATGAGGCAATATTCAGATCTATATCGTTTAACACTCAGAGATGTTCTTTAAGATTTATAATGGAATGTATTTGTGATAACTTTGTAAAACAAAAAGTATGTAAAGTGTGAAAGGAACTACCTCAATAGCCGGAAATATTTCAAGACATCTCAGAGCCTTACCAGGGACAAGTGAATATCAATATTCAGGAACCGAAAGGTACGGAAAGAGATAGTTTAAAAAATTCAGAGTATTGTTGATATCATCGTTGATGAGTTATTTGATTAGTTTATTGATTAAGTGGATTACTAAATAATGCATTGTGATTATTTCTTAGTCAGTTCAGTTAGAAGAAGAGACTTTGACCAGTTAATTCATTTTCTTCCTGTCCGTATGTTGCCTACTTGTGTCCATTGTTTGGATTTAAAGGGTCGTCTGGTCGTCCTAGCTGCTTTAATTATAGTGTTATCAGTGCCAAATGTTTTAATTCGTCAGTGGTGTCTAGAAATCTACGAGAAAACATGAGAGACTTGAGACTTTGTTTATGACATGTTATGATGTTTCGTGGCTGTATATATGTTGTTTGGGAAATGACTATTTACGTTTGTCATCTGTTTTCTTTCAATAATCGCTATTTTTCGAGCTGTTAACACTATAGAGTGGGTATCTCACTCGGGTTATGCTGTTTGTGCTGGTGATACATTATTGCAGGAAGTTTACGGATGTTTCTATAGTGACACCGTCGAAACAAAAAGGCCAGAAGGAAATATACTAATTTTGAGTTTCGGCTCTAAATTAGATACAAGAAAACTTAATTAAAAATCAGCACTGAAGTACATTGATTAAGATTCATCAAAAAGCAATTTGCAAATTTCGCGCCTCTTAGCGGCATTTGTTTGAGTTTCGCTTTTTTTGGTGTGAAAATGTAAAAAACAAAATCGCCATTTCAGGCGACCAAATTGAGACTATTTGCGACTGTTGCAAATCACTATCGCAAACAGTTGGGCCCAGTGAGATACCAGCTTAAGGATTGGTCTGATCGGATGCACAAGGAATAAAGCTGCTACGTTACAAAAAATGATTCCAAACTGACTTGTCTTTATTGTGAAAATGTTGCTTTACTCCCCCTTTCCACTAGAGTGCGACCGTGTGTTGACTGCCGAGCGAACAAAAATTGCGCTGATTGCTTAACGGATTTTATAGATGAAGACAATTTTAAAAAACGTTTTTTTTTGTCTGTCAAATCATATCTTAATGATGAAATCAAGCATCACACTCCCAAATGTTGATCGCAGTACGGTCGTTGAGCGATCGCAGCGTACTTGAAAGTACCTGTCACGACATGTGAGGACTTTAAATGATAAAACTATATCTCTGTTAAATATTTTGTCTGATCGATTTTTACCTCTTCCCTCGTGACATAAAAAAAAGCGGCCTGCAGGCCGACTTGAGCTTTTCGTGAATGAGCAAAACTGCCAAAAGCTCAAACGAACCAATCTTGAGTGGTGAAGACCCGAATTGACTCTAGAGCACAGACCTTGCCCAATTAAACACTTATATAATCCAATTAAAAGGTGACCTAACATGGAGGGGTTAAACTTTGCTCTGTAGAAATGTTTCAGGCTAGGACGTCGTGACAACGGACTTGGTTGGATTCGTTAATTCATCGTAAATTGGCACGCAATGGAGCCAGGACTTTGATTTTGAATGACGTGCAGACGAAATTATGCTTCTTGTATTCGACTCACGGACGCCCTTACCTTACATGACTCAACCTCACTCCACCTGAGTTGCTCTCTGTGGATTCGAGAGACATATGCCGCTGCCACTACTACAACAAAGAGGCCGATTTTTCTCCAAGCTGTGACATACATCACTTCTTTCTTACATCACAAGCTATCTGCAATAAAAGGAAAACAAGACCATGGCATGTCCAGGTCAAAAGATACGAAAAATCTGATGTGGTACTACCATAGTCGCACACCAGGGGGGCACAACATCGACCTTGATCTTCGTCGTTTCAACCCCTAACTTTATACCAACAATCATTGCAATCCACCCAGAGGTTCAAGAGGTATCGTGACCACATATACCCGGATACACAAAGAGACACACAGACAGGCACACCAAAAACTATCCCTCCATTTTTCATGGAGGTAAAGATTGCCGATTTTTGCGAATGACAGCTACAGCAGCCCATTGCGTCATCGTGCGTAATGCACAGCATGTGAGACAGGGCTTTTTCTATCAAGAGACCACAATTCCTTTGTAATCCTTAAACGAATGCCAATCATTATGTCAACATGCCATCTATGATACTTCTTATTGACGTACAGATCTTGCCGTCTGGTGGTACATTTACAATTATTCAGTACTTAGTCCTTTGTTTAAACCTAAACGTCTATAAAAAGGGTGTTGTTTCTATGTAATTTGTAAAAGCATGGCAATCATTATGCCAGCATACCATCTATGATACCTCTTATTGACGTACAATCCGTGCAGTCAGGCGGTACTTTTACAATCATTCGCTTAGTCCGTTGTTTGAACCTTTCTTATTCATAAGAAGTTCAAATCGGCCTGCAGGCCGCTTTTCATTGAGGTCATGAGGGAATTACGAAGATGTAAGGGTCAGATAAAATATAACAGATTAAATAAGTACAGGAGAACATTCACAGCCGTTCACTTAAAACAATCATTCGCCTATGTAGTAAATTGTTTCAACTGTAAATAATCTAGACATGTTTTAATTCTATTATTCTATTTTTCATGGCGGTAAAGATTGCTGATTTTCACAAAGCTGTGTCAGCACCGATTGTGCATGTAAAGGTAGCTACAGAAACCCGTTGCGTCCTCATGCGTAATGCTCAGCGTGGGACAAGACGTATTCTAAACGTCTATCAAAAAGGTGTAATTTTGTTGTAACTTGTAAAAGCGCGGCAATCATTATGCCAGCATGCCATCATACCTCTTATTGACGTACAAGCCGTGCAGTCAGGCGGTACATTTACAACCATTCGCTTAGTCCTTTGTTTGAAACTTTCTTATTCATAAGAAGCTCAAATCGGCCTGCCGGCCGCTTTTCATTGAGGTCATGAGGAAATTACGAAGATGTAAGGGTCAGATAAAATATAATAGATTAAATCAGTCTAGAAGTACATTTACAAACGCGTTCACTTATTACAACCGTTCGCCTATGTAGTAAATTGTTTCAACTGTAGGTAATCTAGACATGTTTTAATTCTATTATTCTATTTTTAATGGAGGTGAAGATTGCAGATTTTCGCAAAGCTGGGACAACACCGATTGTGCATGTGAAGACAGCTCAGAAACCCGTTGCGTCCACATGCGTAATGCTCAGTGTGGGACAAGACGTATTCTAAACGTCTATGAAAAAGGTGTAATTTTGTTGTAATTTGTAAAAGCGCGGCAATCATTATGCCAGCATACAATCTATGATATCTCTTATTGACGTACAAAGCGTGGAGCGTTACATTTCGCTTAGTCCTTTGTTTGAAACTTTCTTAATTACGAAAAGCTCAAATCGGCCTGCAGGTCGCTTTTCATTGAGGTCATGAGGGAATTACGAAGATGTAAGGGTCAGATAAAATATAATAGATTAAATCAGTCTAGAAGTACATTTACAAACGCGTTCACTTATTACAACAGTTCGCCTATGTAGTAAATTGTTTCAACTGTAGGTAATCTAGACATGTTTTAATTCTATTATTCTATTTTTCATGGCGGTAAAGATGGCTGATTTTCACGAAGCTGTGTCAGCACCGATTGTGCATGTAAAGGTAGCTACAGAAGCCCGTTGCGTCCACATGCGTAATGCTCAGCGTGGGACAAGACGTACTCTAAACGTCTATCAAAAAAGTGTAATTTCGTTGTAATTTGTAAAAGCGCGGCAATCATTATGCCAGCATACAATCTATGATATCTCTTATTGACGTACAAAGCGTGCAGCGTTACATTTCGCTGAGTTCTTTGTTTGAAACTTTCTTATCCACGAGAAGCTCAAATCGGCCTGCAGGCCGCTTTTCATTGAGGTCATGAGGGAATTACGAAGATGTAAGGGTCAGATAAAATATAATAGATTAAATCAGTCTAGAAGTACATTTACAAACGCGTTCACTTATTACAACAGTTCGCCTATGTAGTAAATTGTTTCAACTGTAAATAATCTAGACATGTTTTAATTCTATTATTCTATTTTTAATGGCGGTAAAGATTGCAGATTTTCGCAAAGCTGTGACAACACTGATTATGCATGTGAAGACAGCTCAGAAACCCGTTGCGTCCTCATGCGTAATGCTCAGCGTGGGACAAGACGTATTCTAAACGTCTATTAAAAAGGTGTAATTTTGTTGTAATTTGTAAAAGCGCGGCAATCATTATGCCAGCATGCCATCTATGATAGCTCTTATTGACGTACAAAACGTGGAGCGTTATATTTCGCTTAGTCCTTTGTTTGAAACTTTCTTAATTACGAGAAGCTCAAATCGGCCTGCAGGCCGCTTTTCATTGAGGTCATGAGGGAATTACGAAGATGTAAGGGTCAGATAAAAACGACATGTTCAATTCTATTATAACTCATGGGTCACAGCCTTTATACTTTTTAAAACAATTACAGAATTACTACTTTTCCATGTCCATAACAATTCCAAAATAAAGACAATGTTTTCTTTTTGTTGCATCATCAGGCGAACAGTTGAGGGCATATATGTTACCTAACGTGCTGTGTACTACAAAGTATTTTAGGCCTCATCTAACACCACTACAAAGTATTTCAGGCCTCATCTACAACCTAAAAGTAGTCCGTAAATGTTTTCCTCTTGCTAGCAGCCATAACGTAACCGCTGAAAATCATCTCTTTCCTTGGTGCTGAAATGTCTGTTACTATTGTAATTGACAAGTCACGTTTGTATGTGGTGGTTGTTAGTCTCTACCAGACTCCGGATCGCTGGAAAAATCGTAGAAATGGAACAAACAGAGGAGTAAGCCGTCCGTGGATAGTACTGTTCCCTACCGTCCGTACTGTTCCCTACCCAGCTATATCCCTCTGGCCGGCTTACTCCTCTATTTGTTCAATTTCTACGATTTTTCCAGCGATCCGGAGTCTGGTGGAGACTAAGTGGTTGTATTGTTTATTCAAAGGCTGAAGACACAAAACATCTTTGACCGTGATCTAAGAAAGTGAATCTACGATTTTTATCGAGTTGTAGAGACTTCAGTGCCTTTAAATATTGTTTACCAGGATTCCTAACCCTCATATACGTTTGCAGTCTTTGTTTCGGGAAAACCGGAATTTTTAGTTTTACACAATGGTTGCAGAATCGTAGCTGTCTTAAAACGGCCCTTCTGGGCCCATTTAAACAGGGTGGTTTATTCAGGTTATGCTTGATAGCGTACATCTTTGAGGCTGTGTAGGATAATTTGGTTGTTATTTGCTGTGTCTACGGCACGGTATTGGAAGGCAGATGCAATTCCTCCCCTTCCACCGCATTGTACATCCCCAGGAAAAAGTCAGGTACAAGACACAAGTTATTTAAGGTGCGTTAACGCCTCATGCCCTAACTTAACGTCTGCAAGCTTTTTGGAGGTGAATTAGCTGCCCTTGACCTTTTGAAAGTATCCATGGTCATTTGCAATCTTCATCTTAAGTGCTAGCAGAAATTTCACTTCCGCTCTCGTACACAGGTAAAAGTAGCCCTTCTCTTAAGTCTTAGTCACGTTGCTTGCTTAATCAGTGCTAAACCGTGAACGGCATCTGTAAAATACTCGCCACCGTTTCCATCACTGCATGCCGGTAATAAAAAAACAACTTCCGAAAATTGTCAATTTTTATTCAATTATACGTTTTCGGCAAATGTTTTATATAAGTGCTCCATGTCACGTATTCCAGACCCGGAAGTTCCTGCACTTCCGAGCCGCCTATACTGTCTCCCACTAACTCTATTATGATGAATGCACCGGAAACAAAACGCTTTGCCAGAAGTACACTCCACAGAAGGACGATGCCGGTCACCTTAGTTGACCTCAATGCTTCCGTCCTA
This sequence comes from Branchiostoma floridae, assembly GCF_000003815.2. Classification (NCBI taxonomy): domain Eukaryota; kingdom Metazoa; phylum Chordata; class Leptocardii; order Amphioxiformes; family Branchiostomatidae; genus Branchiostoma; species Branchiostoma floridae. The sequence continues at coordinate 23,243,587 of NC_049987.1, read as the reverse complement.
CTGACACCGTTACCATATATGGTGTGGAGTGTTCGGCACCTCCTGACACCGTTACCATATATGGTGTGGAGTGTTCGATGTTTCCTGGTACCTTCTCTGCCTGGCAGCAGAAACGGTTTTATCGCCCCACCCACGCACACACTCACAGGTAGGCGGCGGGGTTATTTCTGGGTATTGGCAGTGGAATATAGATTTGTGAAAACGCGTTTGTGTATTCCTTTCATGGAGCCACGCTCTTAAAGATAAAACCCAGAGATTTTTAATGATGGGGTTGTTTGTTAATCCTGGAAAATATTCTGCCCATAAGGGCACGAACGTGCTGCGACCGCTGGGCAACCATAGGCTCTTTATTTGACATTTCAATCAACGATTTTTAAAGATAAAGTGAAGTTTCGTGTGTTATGTTGCCTTATGTTGCCTTTGATACGTTGACATCTTGTATTATATTCCAACTAGTGACACGAATGAAGCAACAACCCAACTGTCTCCTAGATGAGCAAATAAATAGATATGTTTCGTAACGTTTGTTAAACTCATTAGAAATAGGATTTCGTCTGCATTACTTAGGCGTATGAAGCAGGTAATATAGACTGTATCAGTATATACAGTTGATAATCTAAACTTACAATCTACTGCAAAATGGTGTTCATATATCATAACATTTCCTGCACAGATCTGCTCAGTATCACTAACGAAAGATAGTGGACGCTACCGGATACGTCTGACCGTTTCCAAAATAATATTCAGTTATTTGAATTTTGCTATTTGGTTATTACCTGGTAATCTCCAAGCGGATCCTATGGTAGCATAAAATAGTATCAAAAGCTGGCGAAGGAGTGAAGGCGTTCCGTGCCCTAGCTTACAAGTGTGTTTCTCTAGATGGCAGATGGACACATCTTGGCTGACTACACTCCTTGGCCAGTCTGGTACTATCTTATGACATTGTAGGATCTGCTGGGAGATTAATTACCTGGATGGCTGAGCTTTAGTGACCATAAGCAGAACGACAGTTATCTACATGTAAGCATCTAAATACATTTTGGAAACGGGCAGATGTTTCAGGTAGCATGTTTCGACTCACCTTTCGTCAATGACACTGAAAAGATCTTATTCGTCAGTGACATATTTGTTGTTCCGGAGGAGCGTGGTTAAGGTGGCATATCACTGCACTTGGGACACTGGTGCGGCGCTGTGGGCTTTGTTAATTGTGGCACTGTAACAGTTGTATTATTGTCGCCATCTTTTTTAAAATTTAGATATTACGTAATACGCAAAAGCATAATTTTTAAGATAATATTGCACAAAACGTAAAAAAATCGTTTTTTATCTCTGAAATCCATTGAGTAATCTTTCGAACCCCGCAGTGCCTCGTCGTTGCCCAAGTGCAGTGAGATACCACCTTCATGCACTTCGGTTATTGAACTCCTACAAGCCATACAGCCCCCCGCCTCCACATGTATTCCCTAAAGTATTACATGAACTTGGATTCCATTCAGCACACGGAGGCGTGATACTAAGTATAGCGCGCACGAAGGTCGCTGCCAATAGAGCTAGTTAGACGTTCAAGCTGTCTGTACTATTTTGGTCCCTGATGCTGTGTGCGGGCAACACGCTTCCTGCATGCTGGATAAAGCGTTTCCTATTCAATGCGGGAAGGTGGAGCTGAAATAGAGCAGGAAGTGACAGTGGCGATGGCAGCAGGGAGGCAAATTTGATTTGGGTGACACTAAATCAAGAGATACGCCTTACTTACATCCGGAGGAAGCTTAAGTCGTGTTTCAATGGAATTCAGCATTTTTAGGGTGATTGACCCAGGGACCTAAGGTGATTAGTTCAAACTCCCTGGTATGTCTTCGTTGTTGTGCCCTTTGAAAAGGCACTTTCCTCACTCCACCCGGGTGTAAAAATGTGTACCTGACTTCACTCAGTCACTCACTCAGTCACTCAGTCACTCAGTCACTCAGTCGCTCATTCACTCAGTCGCTCATTCACTCAGTCGCTCATTCACTCAGTCGCTCACTCACTCACTCACTCACCCACCCACCCACCCACTCACTCACTCACTCACTCACTCACTCACTCACTCACTCACTCACTCACTCACTCACTCACTCACTCACTCACTCACTCACTCACTCAAGGCCCATGGCTTTGGTCGAGGTAAAAGGCGGTAGAAGAAGAGGCTTGGGCTCCACCTCCCAATACCGTGTCCTAAACACAGTGGAGCTATGACCTCGAAAAGGCTAAGGGACTACCGCTACCTTTTACGTTTCATTTCAATGGCTAAGGAAGGTTACATCTGTGATGTAAAACAAAAAGACTTCCACACTATCAACACTTAAAAAATACCGTGCGTTGGATGTATTAATATTAGGTATATATCAAGATATGACAATTTGCTTTCATATCAGGCTCAGTCGAAGCCAGCTAATCCTAACCCTCACCAAAATCAGTTCCGGATTTATAAAGCTAAATGCAATTTGACAAGATACCGCTAGAAAATGGCCCATTTATACGAGGATCCGCTTATCTGGATATACCCCGAATCTTAAGCTTGATGAATCGAGACAAGTGAATTCTTGTATAAATAGGGTCTAAAACGTGTTTGTTAAAGATTACGTGACTTAACAGCTTAAAGTTTGTTTAAAAAAATAGATTGCAAAAAGTCAAAATATGAAATGTATCTTCATCCTTTGTTGTGCGTTACCTTGGTTTTATAACTATTCCTGGTTCGAAAGTCAAGGCAACAGATGGCTCTAGCAAGTACCACGATCATGCGACTGGTAAAACGATATTACAGAGGTCCTAATTAAAATGTCTCAAGCAGTCTGGTGCGATTCGGTGGTCACATCAGTACCCAGGAGCCTACTGGAATGTTGTTGAGATAATTGTTCATAAGAAGTGATAGGTCAATATTGAAATGTGACTTTCATATACGGTGGTGTAATTTCTTTGTGGAATGGCCAGCAATTGCAAGCATCTCTCGCGTTTAAAACACTATAAAACGTCCTAAATACTTAACATAAAGAGGAAAATAGCACCAGTACCTGACTGAACTTTCAATGTGAGCTGTACAACTGACAGAACGACTGATAGATGACCCCCAATAAGGGATATTGCATCCGCATGACATTTGCACTGTTCTCTCCCTGTAGGTCATGTACAAACAGAATAGGGTATAAAAGAAAAACGTCCACAAGGTAAGGCACATTTCTTTCCTTCCTGGTTGTTTTATGAAGATTAAGCTTAAGGTCAGAATGATGATTCTTGTCTTTCTTGTCGTGGTTCTTGCTGGAGCTGAGGCTTTCCAGCCGGACCGCGGGTATCTGCCGGTAGATGTTGGCGAGCTGCAGCAGATGATGGCAGAACTGCAGAAGTCAGACATAGAGATGAAACTGCAGATGGAGGTGATTACTATTATATATTCTATTCATGTAGATGCAATTCATGTTGCTGTCGTCAATGGGTGTACTAATCATATACATAATACTTATCTCTTTCACAGGACTTGAAGAAAACCGTGCTGACTGCACTCAACAGTCTTACCAAAAATGCACCGATGACTAAACGCCAAACTTCTGTTGAAAGCGGTACAGCTTTTTTTTATACAACCATAGTCTAGCCCTTCGAGTTTTATCACAGTGTGTATAATAGTACACATTCAACAGGTCTACGCTGACCTGAGATGTATTCCTGGTAAAATAAATAAACTGAAACTGAAACATGGTCTTGGTTTGGACCTATGTCATATTTGCAAACCTGGGTCGGGCCAGGCAGCTTTCGGGAACGAAAGGTTAGATATCAAAGACACAAAACTACACACGACGTAAAGAGAATAGTCGTGGGCACCACTAGTATTTGTGTATATTTTACGTATAAATGTCTATTTTCTGTACAGTCCGACCAGGCCCGGTTTGAAAATGTGACGTAATAGCCTTAATAGGACATCGATGTATTGAGCCCCTCAGGAAAATAGATAGAATAAAGATTGCCGTCACCATGGAGGTTATAACCTCTTTGCCGTCACTGTTACCAATACAGGAGAAGTGGACTTGGTAGCTGGGCAAAATGAGACATCGGATTGTCCCCTGGCCCTCCGCGGACCCCCCGGCCGAGACGGTCGGGACGGCGCGCCGGGGCAGGCCGGGGCTGCGGGAAGAGACGGGCAGCCGGGACCACAGGGGCCAGTGGGGCCAAGGGGCAACATCGGACCACGGGTAAGAATCACAGCTATCTATTCATTTTTCATAAAATGCATTTTAAGCTTTAAATGAACAAGCAAGGGACAAATATCTTCAAGGGAGCCAAATTGTCAGACTAGATCATGCCACACTACTCTTAAACACTATGCTAGACCGGGAATATGGCTGCAATACTGGTGTGCAATTAGCCTGGGTACCATCCAATTTATTCCGGGGCTCCGTACACTCGCTGCCCTATTTCTTTAGGATAGCAAGTGTACGGAGCCCCGGTAGAAATCGGACGGTACCTAGGCTAACGTGTAATCTGTGTCACACATTGATAGGGGCCTCCTGGAGCGCAGGGGCAAAGGGGAGAGAGCGGGAATGGAGGTTAGTGTCGCTAGATGGGTCTTACATTGCAAACTGGTTTCAACTGGCAAAATATGAAAATGATTTGTTTATTTTTCAATGGATGTTGTCAAGATATAGCTTGAGTAACTTGCGATATCGGAGAGTAGGACCATCATAATTGTTGTCTTTCAAGCATCGAGCAATTTTGTTTTCCATTCCTGAAATGTGTCTTGAGCTAAGTTGACAATTACAGAAAAAGTACACCATGTCAACACTATGCGTTAGCCCTGTTTTTTTGTTATTGGGCTGTCTTGTTATTATACATGCCTGACTTTGTTAAATCCTTTGCTTTCCCTGCCCAGGAGGTTCCGTGTACATCCGCTGGGGAAGGACCACCTGTCCGAATGACGTGGGCACGTCACTCATTTACGACGGTAAGTCGTCATCTGATAGCCGCACACACATGGCAAAGTGAACAGAATGTTAGTACAGGTTCTCAAAAATCCAAGAATCGGATTACCACGTGAAGGTTTGTGAAAGAAACTTTCAGCTAGACTTCCATTAGACCTATTGCCACCATGAAAAGTCGATTCTCTAAGACTTCAACAGAATTCATTTTAGAATCTTGCATGTCATGGTCATTTATAATTCTTGTTACTATGCGGGGCATGCGTCCTCTGAGTAATACCTAAGTCAAAAGATTGAGAGCTTATGGGAAGGCCCGTAAAGCACTTGTTAGACACAGTCGACCATGGTCTACAGAACTTCTCCAGATCTTGGTTGGCAGTAAGTCGTGAGGAAGATTATTTGTGGTTGGGAGTTGTTGTCTTTAAAAATTGTCCATGCCAACCGACTACCGGATTGGAAAATCAGAGTCGAGAAAGTCCTATTTGGTATGGATGCTATCAGGGGAGCTAATTGAATCTAGACTAGGTGGATTGCAGGCTACAGACCTTGGTGGGGAGTAGCCGGGAGCAAAGTCGTAAGAAGGTCATGAATATTTGACAGGGTCTTCGTTGTGTTGGATTTTCAGGTATTGCTGGAGGCACACACTACACCCAAAGCGGAGGTGCCGCCAACTACGTCTGCCTACCTAAGAATCCTCAGTGGAGAGCCTTCACGGCTGGAAACCAGGGTTACGGCGCGTACATGTATGGTGCGGAGTATCAACTCAGCACTGCTAACAGCCCCTTCCAAGGCGCCTCCCTCCTTGATCACGACGTCCCCTGCGCTGTCTGCCACGTGGCGTCTCGCGGCTCCAAGCTGATGATCCCTGCCCGTCTCAGCTGTCCTAGCGGCTGGACCCGGGAGTACAAGGGGTACCTCATGACCACAGGTTACACTCAGTACCGTTCTGAGTTTGTATGCATGGACGGGGAGCCCGAGACCAGGCCCGGTGGACACGGGAACCACAATGGCGCGCTGTTCTACCTCGTGGAAGCTAGCTGCGGATCCTTGCCGTGTCCCAACTACGTGCAGGGCCGTGAGCTGACCTGTGTGGTCTGCACCAAGTAACGCCCGCTACGTCAACGACACGAAACCACAGCGCTCGAGATGCGTGGAGTAGACATTGAGGCTAAAGTAAAGCCAAGTAGTCTGCCGAATAAAATGATCATTGGAAGTTTACCTTGTTTGTCTCTTTCTATATTTTGCTATCTTAGGCTTGGGTCACATTTCCAAACTGGGGCCAGGCCGTGCAGCTTTAGGGAGAGAAAAGAATAATAAAAAAGACATCAGAATACACAACATGTCAACATAAGATTAATGGGCATAATTTGTATATATTTCTAGGTATACATTTTAATTCTTCGTTTATCTAAACATCACAACCGGGCTTCGGCACATTAACAATTTCATCCCTCCAAGAGCTTTAAGAAAAAGATGTCTGTCCTTCCATGATGGGAATTATTAGACAGAGAAAGATGCAAAACAGCTGTGTCTTTATAACGTAGAATTAGGATTCAGCAAAGCGCACGTACGCGTTTACGAAAGAGAGAAACATAAAGTGCAATATTGTAGGTCTATTAATTTTTACTCAAACTTTTTAAGTCCTAGATAAACACAACCAGCCCATTTTGAACTCTTCAAGCAGAAGTTGGATTGAAAGATTGTGACATTCTCTGATGGTGGCCCCATTTTTCGACAGACAACTTCTAGATGCAATTTGACCAAAAACCACTAGATACCGTTTATTCGAAGATTCGCGTATCTGGATATACAGATACTAGTTTACAGTATACCCCGGATTCGGAAATATCAGTCGCAAGATCGCTTGTAAAGCTTTGTTTACGAGAATAAATTGCACAAGGTAAAAATATATAATGTATTGTGTTGTATGTAACATTGGTTTTATAACTATTCCTGGTTCCAAACTCAAGACAACAGATGGCTCTAGCAAGTACCACGACCATACGCCTTTATAAACTTCATAAAACGTTATTACAGTTGACAGAGATCTCGGGTTGCCTACTAAAATGTTGCACACACTTCCAAATTAGTCACAAATCAATTTTTTCATTAAATTTGAGATGAGAATGGAATTGTCATAATGCATGTACCATATGTATAAAAAGAGTTTTATTTGAGTTATAATGGTTAAATGAAGAAACCTGAAGTGGTACTGCCACATTCCACCTTCATCATTGGGGGTGAGCTAAAGCTATCATGCAAGAAGCCATCTGAAGGAAGAAGATAAAGTGGGTAGGTAACAGAACCGATGGGAAGATAGGATGGAATGGACAAGGTCGATGTTTGGGGTATGAATCCCAACAAACATTTCAAACAATAACATCTTCTTCTCGTGTCACCACTTCGGCTACACTCTTCCCCTCCAGTACTCCACACCGCACACGCCCTTCCTCTGTGGATAAGAGCTTCCAGATCTTCCACGGTGCATGGTTCAGTCCGGATTGGGAAGACGAGAGGGGACTCATAGTCTGCTCCTGCCTGCAGTCACAAGCAGTCTGTCCTCTGAGGAGCCACTTTTCTAGTCACATGTGTAAAACGGGTACAATGTAAGGCAAACTAGGTACATCTGGGCTGAGACACCAATTTTCCCAGAGGGTCTTGCCTCTTCTGTATCCTTTCTGAGTCGGTGGACACGTGCTCAGGTTGGCAATGCTTTCCCCGCTCCTAGAGGAAGAGATTCTTTGTGTGGTGTCTGCAGATGGTGTGGCCACATGGCCATCATCTGAGACTCTGTACTGCCACTGAGTGATTCAACTCAGTGCAGAAACTATGTCTCGATTTACGTCTCTCTGGTTCAGGTGCTTTCAGATGGAGTACATGATTTCTCAAGCAGTCTGATAAAATTTAGTGGTCACATAAGTACCCAATAACATGCATATTGGAATGTTGTTTAGCTGATTGTTCATCAGAAGTGATACGTCAATATTGAAATATGAGTTTTATTATCAGGTGGTGCAATTTCCTCGCACAAGTGTGGCAACTACAATATAATAAAACACCCGAAACACTTTGCATCAAGATGTGGATAGCACCAGTATTTGACTGAACTTTCGATGCGGGCTGTACAACTGACAGAACGATTGAAAGATGACCCCCAATAAAGGATATTGCATCCGCATGACATTTGCAGGGTTGTTATTTCCCTATTTGTCATTTCCAAACAGAATCGTATATAAAAGACGGCAGTCCACAAGGTAAGGCACAGTTCTTTCCTTCCTCGTTGTTTTATGAAGAAAGAAGTCAGAATGGTTGCTCTTGTTTTTCTTTTTGTCGTTGTTCTTGTCGGAGCCGAGGCTTTTCAGCCGGACCGCGGAGATTTGCAGGTAGATGTTGGTGAACTGCAGCAGATAATGGCAACACAGCAGCAGATGATGGCAAAGTTTGCTGACAAGTTGGAGGTACTTTACATTCTTTAATTTAGTTGAAATGTGTATGGTGTACCTTACTTCAAGTCCTCTATTTATACGTCATGCTAATGTTTTGTCGCAGCCTTCTAATAATTACTGTTACTACTTATATATGTCTTACAGGACATAGAGAAGAATCAAAAGACCATGGCGACCGTACTTAGCGGACTTGCAGGAAAAGATTTTGGCAGCCTGTCGAGAAACAGACGTCAACTTCCAGTCGAAAACGGTAGTGCTTTTTTAAGGCTGATATACCAATAATGGGCCTGCGTATTGCTTAATTTGCTTGGAAAACATTTCCTATCGTGTAAAAATTGCAACTATGATGCATCCTACATAGGGTGTTCGTTCACACAGACCATTGTACAGTACATAGTGCCACACAGGGCATCGCGTTTCCTTGCCATTTCAGAAGAAATGTATATTTTACAATAAGGGATTGTTATCTATTTTACATGATTTAGGCACCTCCTAGAACATGGAACGCGTGCAGCCCCAACCGCAATGCCCTACCCACGAGTGAATCGGGTCTCCTACTGCTATGCTACCAGTTGGGCTATAATGCACTAAACGGTGGCATGACACTTTCATTTCAGGCGACGTGAACGTTACCGAGCAAACTGAAACATCAGCTTGTACCGTGAGTCCCGGGTGCCCGTCCGGCCGAGATGGTCGGGACGGCGCGCCGGGCCGGGACGGGGCTGCGGGAAGAGACGGGCAGCCGGGACCACAGGGGCCGATAGGGGAGAAGGGCGACATCGGGCCGGAGGTAAGGATCATTGTCAACGCTTTTGGTCCTCAATATTTTGGACACACTAACATGTAGCAATACTGCCTTCATAACTAACAGTAACAATGACGAATTCTGTCTATTGCGCCCGTACAGGGACCTCCTGGAGAGAAGGGAGAGACAGGAGCGGACGGGGACGGAGGTTAGAGTCGCTTATATTCATACTGAAGCTGAATGTTCTCGGCGAAAGAAGCGGGCATATTCCTTAGAAGAAAGTCTGTATCTATATCTGTATTTATATAGCCGGTATAATCGTCCTTCAGTGTAACACACCAGCTTCTGTATCTGTATCTATTTAGCCGGTACAACCGGCTTCGGCGTAACACACCAGCTCCGCAGGCACGCGGCGCGGCAGCAGCTGGTTATATTACACCGAACGACCCGTCACACCTAACTTTTGAACATCTATCTGCAAGCGTTCAACTATCCAGAGAAGATGCCCCTTCTGTACTTGGTGATAACAAATTCTACTATTCTACTATAAGTCAGTCAATGGAATCAAGAATGTGTGATGTGATGTGTTACGGGTCCAGTTTTGTTATGGCTATAGTAGTGACATGTACATCTAGGTATTCATATTGTGGTCATATTACCAGGTTTTTTTTACCCAATATAAATAAGTTGTGTTCTAAGTTCTATTTAGTATTCTACATTAACGTTATCAGGTCAAGGTTTTCACTCGTCTGACTGTCTAGTTATTGTTTCACTGCTAAATCATTTTCTTTGTCTTGTCCAGGAGGTTCCGTGTACATCCGCTGGGGAAGGACCACCTGTCCGAATGATACCGACACGTCACTCATTTACGACGGTAATTCGTCATTTTAAAACCATGAACTGGTCACGTTACAAACTTTTGTTGAAGGGAACTGCTTGACGGTACAGGCCCTCAGAAATACTTGAACATCAGATCGCTAGAGAGATTAGAAAATTAGGTGAGAATCGTGACGACAGTATGCTTATTTCTCAGGCATCGCTGGAGGCACAGACTGCAGCCACAGCGGAGGAGGCGCCAACTACGTCTGCCTGCCGAAGGATCCTGAGTGGGGAGTCTTCACGGATGGAAACCAGGGTAGTGCGTACATGTACGGGGCGGAGTATCAAGTCGACCAATTCGGAAACAGCCCATTCCAAGGCGCCTCCGTCTATGAACACGACGTCCCCTGCGCTGTCTGCCACGTGGCGTCTCGCGGCTCCAAGCTGATGATCCCCGCCCGTCTCAGCTGTCCTAGCGGCTGGACCCGGGAGTACAAGGGATACCTCATGACCGAACGCTACACCCATTACCGCTCGGAGTTCGTCTGCATGGACGGGGAGCCCGAGACTAGGCCGGCTGGACACGTGAACCATAATGGCGCGCTGTTCTACCCGGTAGAAGCCAGCTGCGGATCCCTGCCGTGTCCCAACTACGTGCAGGGCCGTGAGCTGACCTGTGTGGTCTGCACCAAGTAACGGCCGAGTCGTCAACGACAAGACGCCATAGCGCTCGAGATGTGTGAAGTAGACATTGAGGCTAAAGTAAAGCCAAGTAGTCTGCCGAATAAAGTGATCATTGAAAGCTTACTTTGTTCGTCTCCGTCTATATTTCAAAATAACTTTAAGTAAGAGTCTCTAGACACATAGCTCAGCTCGACATTAACAATTTCTTTTCTCCAAGAGCTTTGAAAACAAAGTGTCTGCCCTTCCCTAATGCAATTATTGGACAGAGAAAGATGCAAAGCAGCTATGTCTTCATAACTTAGAATTAGGATTAAGCATAGCGCACATACGCGTACACGAAAGAGGGAAATATAAAGTGTAATAGTGAAGGCCCATTAATATTCACTCAAGCTTATTTTAGTCTTAGATACACAAAACCAGCCCGTATTGTACTCACTAAGTTGGATGGGGAGATTGTGACTTTCTCTGATGGTGGCCCCGTTTTTCGACAGACAGCTCCTAAATGCAATTTGACCCAGAACCGCTAGATACGGTCTGTTTATTCAATGATTCGCGTATCTGGATATCTGGATACTTGTATTCCCATAATCCGGATATATAAAGTTTCAAGATCGCTTGTAAAGCTTTGTTTACGAGAATAGATTGCACAAGGTAAAGATATATAATGCTATTTCATCAATTGGTGTAACCATGGTTTTATAACTATTCCTGGTTCCAAACTCAAGACAACAGATGGCGCTAGCAAGTACCACAGTGATACGACCATTAAAACGTTAAAAGAGCTGTCAAAGGTCTTGCGTGGGTTTCCTACTAAAATATTGCACACACTTCAAACTTTGTCACGAAGTCCTTATTAAATGTGAGATGTAAAGTGAATATTCAGCTTGCCTATGCGTACAAAATACAAAATGTATTTTATTGTGGTTATAATGGTCAGATGAAGAAAACTGAAGTGGTACGGCCAAGTTTTACGGTCACCATCGGGCGAGCTAAAGCTATCACACAAGGAACCATGAAGGACGAAGATATATAGGGATGGGTAACAGAACAAATAGGTGGATAATGTGGAATGGGCAGATAGAGGAGTTCATTGATTCGAACCAAAGAAATGGGCGTGTGTATCTTAAGGTCGATGCTTGAAGCTAGAAGATTAGCAAAGTAGGCATTAAGGCTAAGCCAAGTAACAAAGCCGAAATGAATGCTTAATAAAATTGTCAAAATGAGCAAAGTCTTCTTTTTCTCTCAGTTTTTCGCTGATGGTTTCCCAATACAATTTAACAGGTGGAAAGTTTTTAAGTATTTGAAAAGAAATGTAGATAACAGTAAAGGTCAACATACAAACTGACACATGCTTAACGAAAACTTGAAATCCAGTGTCACTTAAACTTTCTTTGGGAACTTTCCTTAAAGTTATTTGATACTTGCCAGAAAATACAAGGTGTTAGTAGATGTGTTAAGATCTTCGACTTTCGACGACACTATAGTATTGAATTCTGCAGTATTTATTATGGTAAGGACCAGAATATGGCACGAAGAGGCACAGCCAATTATTGAATGAGCAAGACCGGACATAGCTATATCTGAATTAAACTTCTTATTCAATAAATTGTCGTTCCGTTTCTTTCTGTCTCTTTTTAATTTATAGGTAAATAGTGAGAAAATGCGCTACGTGACATACATTTGCAAACTGGAGGATACGGCCATAATGGTACATAAAAGTATTGCTATGGTATGAACATCAGGTTAGCTGCTCCCTCTTGCGAGCCGCAGTGGAAGCTCCTCTATCAACTGTGAGTTTGGGGACCGGTTGGAGACTACATATTGAACACCTTTGTTATATGAGATCTATTGGATATTTCATTTCTAAAAGATAACAGCCAAGTAGACTATTTAATGTCAACCAAAAAGCCAAAGTTTAAAATAAACAAAATTATAAGGATATCACCTTATTTTGCTCATAGGTTTTGAAGGTTGATGACAGCTATCCACGTGACGTCATCAGTACATTGGCCGCCATATTGGCGTCCAGATTTGCATTCAGAAGTTGACCCAGTTTAAGCATTTCTTTCTGTTTATCAGAATTCACCACTCAAGTGGAACGGGCGAGGGAACAGGTGGTGATACCTTTACTAACGAACCCCTATTGTAGCCAAAACTACTAGTAATTGCAAGTGTCCGAAATCCAAAGTACAGAAGATCAAAGAAATACATCAAAAGTTAATTGTTGATGAAAAAAAGACTTTGTGTATGTCTGAGCCGCGATCAACTGATGTGACACCAATATGATGATAACTGGATGAGCTCGTTGATGTATTGACATTTATGATTGATGTGAACGAGAAGATTGATAAATAGCATGTTGGTACCTTCACGCTACGATTCACAAGCAATAATCAGGGACTGAAAAAGAAATATTGGAAGAATACATGTAGATACGTCCTTCAGTTAGTGAGCCAATTTAAGTAAATAAAACGCGTTAGATGTGGCTGCGTTAGCAAGATAACGCAATTGTCAAATACATACAGATATATCATCTACTTCACAATCATAACATATTTTGTCCTACACACGATTCTTTGGGCAACGGACGTTCTCTTTGCAGCTGTCACAACGGTTTTATCACACCCACGTGATATGTACGTAACTGGGATGTTTGGATAGTGCCGTGTATAAAAGTCGACAGCAGACGGCACAGCGCACAGGACGAAGTACATTTCTTCACCCTCTCTGGCCCTGTTCACGTGAAACATGGTGGCTCCGGGCTTCTGTTTCCTTGTCGTGGTTCTCGCTGGAGCTCAGGCTGTCCAGCCTGACGACGGAGATTGGAGAGAAGGTTTTCGTCAACTTCAGCAGATGATGATGACTTTTGCAGAAGATATCAATTCGTTAAAGATGAAAGTTGAGGTAAACCTTACCATATGGACTTCTTCAGAACTTTAGAAATTTTTGTCATAATGCTCTTGCTATACATCATGTCTGTTTCTCCTGGCCTTTTAATGACTCTATCTCATTGTTAAATCCGTTTGTTATCCTTAGATGATGGATTCTGCTGAAGAGATCAAGACGCTGAAGGTGGAAATGGAGGTAAATGTTACCATATGGATGTCCACTGAATATTGACATAAGTTATCATATGCTATCGCTAAATATGTTTATCATTGTCGTTTTATCGGTCTCTCTTGTAGTAAAAATGGTGCAATTGCTGTCCTTAAATCTAATCGTCTTTAAATGAATTTTTGATTGTTTTTCTTAGTATACGGTGGACTACTACTATCCAACAGTCAACAATATGTAGAATTTATTATCAATACTATCTGCCAGATGGCAGAATTCCCATGCACATGGTTCCATGTTTCACAGGAAATTAATAGTTGCCATTTTGTGAATTTGTTGTTGACAGACGAATTCAAAGGCATTGAAACAGTTTTGAACGAAGTCATCAGCTGGCAAGTGAAAGATTTTCCATGAATAATTAATCACTTATATTGAATCAAGCTCAAATATACTCGTTCCCAAATTATACAAGTTATCAAGTTGTGTGAGTACAGTGGACCATATTGTTCAAAGTAAGCAGGACACAAAGGAATGAAACAACCGCTTGGTGGTATTGTTTGGTGTTTGGTATATATAATCCAGTTGTTGCAAGTATCAGCCTGGTCATCGTTAATTTCTAAGTCATGGTTTATTAGGCGAGTTTTTTTATGCATGTATGTGTTACTAAAATATCTTGTCGACGACAGTTCATCTAATTATATTGATAGCGTGGTCTGATGGAACACTTTCAGTACCTGAATTGTTGAAAAGAGGCAGGTGCATTATGAAGACCAAAGGGCATCCTATTTAGTTGGAACAATCCCCCAGGGGAGCGAAAACTTGGCTTTTGGGTCGTTAGCGTCAGCTATATCAACTTGGTAAATACAATGGCCGATTCGATAGTCGAGGAATTTTTTTTCTAAATCAGATTCGTAGGGCCTGATGTTACCATCATAAAGATTAAGAGCGGCCCATAGCGATAACTGTAGCAGCATCTCTTGGTTTGCTTGTGACAAACAATGAAGGAGTTGCTTAATTCACTGCATCTTTTAGGACATGCGGAAGACCATGGCCACAGTGGATGTTGGCCTTGCAGGAAATGATGTTGACGACTTATCGAGGAACAAACGCCAGATTTACTGTGAAGATGGTGAAGTTTTATTTTTAAATTCATTCTTTCATATTCCTTAATCTTCATTTGCCAAGTGTTACATGGTCTATATTGTAAAAACTGTATTCTTTCATCCTTAACTAAAAAGGATGTTGGTAATTACTCACATAGTCTATATATATTCTATCATATCCTACTACAGGTTTGACTGAGGAAACTGAAGCGTCAGCCTGTACCCTGGGTCTCCGCGGCCGAGACGGTCGGGACGGCGCGCCGGGCCGGGACGGGGCTGCGGGAAGAGACGGGCAGCCGGGACTACAGGGGCCGATAGGGGAGAAGGGCGACATCGGGCCAGAGGTAAAGCTAAGGGCACAACCCGCCGTACGTTTAAATTGTCCGTACGTTCTTTTGGGAGGCCACGACCGCGACGCATTTCTGAAAACGTTCAGGCTTTACAGGCAGGCTCATCGCCCGTACTGACCCGTACCGGGAGCGAATACGCAGCCCGATGGCACACAAACTTTTGCCTGTACGTAAAGTTCTACGGCGTGTCTGCGTGCTCCAAAATCCGTCGGATTCCCTACGAGTTCGTACGGAGGCGGTACTTACCACTTACGGATCCCAAAAGATTGCGCACGTTTTGGCACGTAGACAGCACGTATTTGCAAGTACGGCGTGTTTTGCCCTTAGCTTAAGGCTCATCGGTAACGATTTTTGTCCTCAATATTGCGGACATACTATCACCAGTACTGCCTTCATAACTAACAGTAACAATGGCGCGAACTGTCTATTGCCCCGTACAGGGACCTCCGGGAGAAAAGGGAGAGAAGGGAGAAGACGGGGATGGAGGTAAGAGTCACAGACGGTGCAAGAGGCACCGTCGTTGCTGCGTCTAGTTATTTTCAGCGAAGTTTTGTTCAGCCAGTAAAATATTACAGTCTAAACTTGGACTGCTTTGTCGTTACACAAGCGTGACAGCTAAATCTTGTCCTTTTTTACCCAGGAGGTTCCGTGTACATCCGCTGGGGAAGGACCTCCTGTCCGAATGACACCGAGACGTCCCTCATTTACGATGGCAAGTAGTCAATCCAGATGTTATTGCAGAAGATTCTTCTTTGCAATTTTTTTGTTCTGTGTTTCTTAGTAATCATACTTTCAGATATAAAACTGAAGACGACTGAATGCTAAAAGTTTTGATATGTTTGTAATGGAAGAAAACGTTGACTTGCAAGCTCTTATTTCCATAGCCATGAATAAAACACACTGATGAATAGATGTAGTCCGACAGGATTGAATTAGGGTGGAACTGTAGTTGGAAATACGTTGTGAGAAAAAGCAATGCCTCCTTATTTATGAATCCTTATTTCCCGATGAGAACCTGACAAAGTGTTTATTTTGCAGGCATCGCTGGAGGAACTTTCTACAGCCACACCGGAGGAGGCGCCAACTACGTCTGCCTACCGAAGGATCCTGAGTGGGGAGTCTTCACGGATGGAAACCAGGGGGCCGCGTACATACAGGGGGCCGAGTATCAAGACGACCAATTTGGAAACAGCCCATTTCAAGGCGCCTCCGTCTATAACCACGACGTCCCCTGCGCTGTCTGCCACGTGGCATCTCGCGGCTCCAAGTTGATGATCCCCGCCCGTCTCAGCTGCCCTAGCGGCTGGACCAGGGAGTACAAGGGGTACCTCATGACCGAACGCTACAACCATAACCGCTCCGAGTTCGTCTGTGTGGACGGGGAGCCCGAGACTAGGCCCGGCGGACAAGGGAACGTGGACGGCGCGCTGTTCTACCCGGTAGAAGCCAGCTGCGGGTCCCTGCCGTGTCCCAACTACGTGCAGGGCCGTGAGCTGACCTGTGTGGTCTGCACTAAGTAAGCCAACGTCATCGACCCAGCTAGTACACTAGCATACAAGGGACTGAGACGAGGGCAGAACCGAGTAATAATAAAAAATAGATGGTGAATAAAAAAACAGAACAGAGCAAAGTGCTTGTCACCTTTTTCATTCCTCAGCTGAAATTCGACATCTGCAAAATGTTTAAATGAATCTTTCCACCAGGGCCTTTTGCTAAGATTGTTTTAATATTGCAGTGATGAAATTCTTGATGCTGGCCTTATGTCTACAGGTGTTTGCATTCCAGTTAGGTAAACGTAGCAAATCCCAAAAGACCATTACTACGTAGATACCAAATTATTGGTGAGAAGAGATAAGTTAGTATAATATTACAATAATCCGAAAATCTTTTGAATTGATTTACAATACAAGGATTAATAAATGCTGATATCAACTGTTTTTAAAACACTCACATCACATGAGGTATCAAACACTACGTACTACATGTATATCCATATAAACTACAGATTATTTGGACTTTTGAAGTTCACTTTTTGACTGGCGCAAAGAGAGAAACCCTTCAGTGAATGTTTTGTGGCACAAACATTTTTCTGACTCTCTAGTCCCCACAACAACATAATATTATCTAAATACCATAGTTCAGAGGTGACGTCCCAGATAACCGTGTTGGTATCCAGTCTTGCCTCAAGGTGTTGCAAGCGACCTGCGAGGTTATCTACAAAAATAGGACTAGGTTTATCTGGTTTAATTGACTTGATCTGATTCGTACCTGCGTACTTTGTCTGTTTCCTCATTGCGATCCTGGCAGTCATAACAGTCGCCGTTTGGACAATTCTGGCTCATCTTGAACCACACCAGGTCTTAGATAGCTTTACTATCACTACTGGGAGAGAATGACGTCTGAAAAACTTCCTTACGGTCACCTCATCATGCCGGAGAGAAGCGCTCGCCGGGAGCGTACGGGTGGCCCGCTCGGCTCGGTCGTCGGTGTTCTCGGCGCCGCCGTGGTGTTCGCTTCCGCCGTGGTGCTGGCCGTGATCGTGCAGAACATCGGCCATGAGATGGGCAACCTCCGGGCTAAGGTGGAGAGGGATCAAGAAGTGGTGGCTAAGCTACAAGAAAGGATGGTCATCCTTACCGGGACGACTGAGAGGGATCAAGCGGAGATAGCTAAACTACAAGAGAGTGTGACCACCCTCAAAACAGCGGCCGACAGGGATCATGACGACATGGCTAAACTCCAAGCTCGGGCCGAAAGAGATCACGACGACATGGCCAAACTCCAAGCCCGGGCCGAGAGAGACCAGGAGGAGGACCTGTCCCTGAGGGAGCGGATTGTCGTGCTGGAAACACAGATCCGAGGCGGGAGTTTCCCACTGAACTACGCCGAACAACAACAAACGTCTTCTGTAAGTAGGCATATTGTCAACAGCAGGAGTAGTTACAACATATGCAGTTACAGCGGTAGATATTTGAGTCTTAAATATGTACTCTACAACAAGCAGAACAACTACAGCTCTTCCAGTCCTTACATAATCGTCCTCTTACGCTGGTACCGTGCATGTGTAATCTAGAATCCAGTTTTGACCAGTAGAATGTGCGTTTTGCTTTTTGCTTTGCACTATTCTACCCCCCCCCCCATCCCAACTAGTACAAAGATAAACATGGCGTACTTATTCATGGCGTATTCATTCCTACCCGACCGGTTCTGTGCAGAGCCCTGAGGGAGAACAGCCTGGGCTTGTCGCTGAGACTGACTCCGGGGCAGAGAACAACAACGTTACGATGGGAGGGCTTCTGCGCAGACGGTCCAAGAGAGCCACGCCCAACTCGGTCCGACTCCCACCTAGACCTGGTACTACCTGAATGGTCTCGGTTGTGTTCATGCGTAATTTGAAGTATCCAGCTGTATAAATAGATGTGTATGCTTTTGTTGAGATTATCTCCGAAGCACTTAGAGATCAGACATATATTCCTCTTTTGATTTTGCAAGGTCCACAGGTTTCCCTAACAGGTTAAGGCTAACGTCCAAACCGGGGCCTGACCGAGCTGTTTGTAAAAACGAAACATAGACATGTATACGTCTTCTGTACTAGTTTTGTGTCTTTTATATCATACTTTTCGTTCCCGAAAGTTGCTCGGCCGGGCCCCGGTTTGGAAATTAAACGTAAGCCTGTAGGTAAGTTGACTTGAATTATGTTAGAATATAAATGATTTTATTTAGTTTGGATTCCTCCTATGCAAGCAGAAGGTCGTATAGAACACAAGCTTTCAGTCTACATTCTAACTTTCAGTCTCCATCCTAACTTTAGCTCTGCTCCGTTACAGGTTGTTGCCCAAACCAAGCGGGACGGGACGGTCGGGACGGACGGGACGGACTGGCGGGAGCCCCCGGACTGAAGGTGCGATGGAAAGACTCTGAGTCTATAACCGATTTGTCTGATGATAGCTTCCTTTGCAGGCTGAATATTGCTTAAATATTGTTCTGAGATTGCTGTCCTGTTCTGTTAACCCATTGATCGACAAGGAAAAGAAAGAACGGCTTTGTTAAACTCCTGTTCAGATAAAGAACGTTTTTTCGGGTTTGTCCTCAATTTAATGTATTTCAATTTTGTTTAGTTTCGTTATGCATTGTCAACAAGACGAAGACGTTTACGATGTGTTTGATTCTACCAGGGCGAGCCAGGAAAGAAAGGAGACACTGGACTACCCGGAGAACCAGGCACAGGTATAGGTGATAGTTAGGTTTTGTTTTTACACACCTATTAAACTTTTGCCTTTTGACTGACGTACTGTTTATCTTTTAATTTGGAGCCGTAATTCAACGAGTCGGTTCAAGATCATTCACCACTAAATATTGCTGTGATGTACAGGGGGCGCTGTTTTCTTTTTATTATTGATCCATTTACTGCCCATGACCATTTCATTGAATTAATGCAACGTTTGCCACAAGGACAAATGCTTTTGTTTCAGTATTTAGTTACGTCATATCTTGATCTTTGCTTGAATTCATTCTCTCTCGAGATCTCAATACCTGTTGTGAAAAGTACATAATGGCAAAACCTATTTGTTTCAGGACCAAAGGAGTCGAAAGGAGAAGCTATATATATATATATATATATATATATATATATATATATATATATAGAGAGAGAGAGAGAGAGAGAGAGAGAGAGAGAGAGAGAGAGAGAGAGAGAGAGATAGATAGATAGATAGATAGATAGATAGATAGATAGATAGATAGATAGATATAGATAGATAGATATAGATAGATAGATATAGATATAGCTACGAAATGCAGACAAATTTATATTTCTAATGCTTTCTAATGGTTCAGGACAAACCTTTGCTTTGCTTGTTCACCATCACGAAGAAGCCAGAAAAGTCGAGTTAGTAGAATATAGTTTTTGTGTAAGATTGACATTGTATGATGACATTGTATATGTACTATGTATCTGTAACCATTCTTTTGTTGCGGCCTGTACTTAACCCAGTGGGTATATATGGACAGTAAAGGTCTTCATTTGAAATTTAGCTGGAGTACAAGGGGCCAAAGGGCAGAAAGGAGCACAGGGGCCATCAGGTGATAACGGAGTAGGTGAGTATTGTAAGATTCGCAATCAAGTTCACAAAACACCCGATCTAGATATGAGTGCATTTTATTCTTCTTCTCTCCTCACATGACTAACTTCCCACTGACTTCCTCCAGGAGTGCCTGTCGCCTCTCTGAATCTCCCAGCCAGGCTCCTGTCTGAAAAGTCGAATTCATTCTGTAGAATATAATTTTTGTGTAAGGCTGACATTGTATATCTAAATATAAATATATATATGTATATATATGTATATGTATATATATATATATTATAAATCTGTAAACCATTCCCTTGTTGAGGCCTGTACTTAAATCTGAGTGTATGTAGAGTAAAGAACTTCGTTCATTCATTATAGTCGGATGTACTTGTATCTGTTTCATATGACATATCGTCTTTCCCTTCCATGCCCAGGGGGTTCCGTGTACATCCGCTGGGGAAGGACCACCTGTCCGGCTGACTCCGAGACGTCACTCATTTACGATGGTAAGTCGTCATTTAGTCGTAGTGACAGCTGCTAGTTATATTTACAAAGCCCAGTACATTCAAAAGGAACTTCAACATGTTAACAAAAGTATCTATGATTCCGAAAAACAAACGCATCCCGATCACCAAGTCACTCATAGTATGCAATGTTGGTGAACATTTGTTGGACTATCTCATTTTATGTGTTATGACACAGAGGTTAAATAATTATACTTCCTCTGGATTATCGATGGATTGAGACTTCAAGAGAGATCTGTTATTACGTCTATTCTAAAGGTATCGCTGGAGGCTCACACTACACCCACAGTGGAGGAGGCGCCAACTTCGTCTGTCTGCCGAATGATCCTGAGTGGGGAGTCTTCACCGAAGGAAACCAGGGTTACGGCGCGTATATGTACGGGACGGAGTATCAACTCAACACTGTTAACAACCCCTTCCAAGGCGCCTCTCTCCATGACCACGACGTCCCCTGCGCTGTCTGCCACGTGGCGTCTCGCGGCTCCAAGCTGATGATCCCCGCCCGTCTCAGCTGCCCTAGCGGCTGGACCCGGGAGTACAAGGGGTACCTCATGACTGCCCACCAGGCTCATAAACGCACTGAGTTCGTCTGCATGGACGGGGAGCCCGAGACCAGGCCCGGCGGACAGGTGAACCTAAACGGAGCGCTGCTGTACCCGATAGAGGCCCACTGCGGGTCCCTGCCGTGTCCCAGCTACGTGCAGGGCCGTGAGCTGACCTGTGTGGTCTGCACCAAGTAACGGCCGCGTCATCAACGACACGAAGCCACAGCTCAAAAATTGCCTAACGTAGACATAGAGGTCAAAGTCAAGTAGTTTGCTGAATAAAATGATAACTGAAAGCTTACTTTGTTTGTCTGTGTCTATGTTTTGATGTCGAAGTGAATGGACACACATCTCAGCCCGAAGTTAACAGTCTCATAATTCAAAGTTACCGTCTTCCTTTCCAGAGCTTTCTATCTCAAACATACTCCCAAGTATCGTAAAAAGATTTCTCTTATGTTGGAATTTCAAAATTGGGGTGTTCTAGGGAAGTGTGAAATTGCAGTAGGCTCGCAAAGAGGTTTCAGTGTCCCTGACCCTTTTGACTTCTGACACAGAAATATCAATTTGGCGGTCACATTCGTGATCAGGAGTAAGAATACAGGAATGTTGTTGACGCAATTGTTCGTCAGAAGTGATAAGTCAATACTGCACTCTAACCTGGGTATTGGTGGTGTAATGTGATTAACCCAAGGCCAGCTATTACACATGTCAACAGCATTGGAAACACTAGAAAACTTGCGACATACTTCAGATGAGGATGTAGGCAGCAGCAAAGGCCGATTTATCTTCCAACGTTTGCCGTACAACTGACAGATTGATTGAAAGATCACAAAATAGAAAATATTGCATCCGCATGACATTTGCACTGGTCTCTGATCTTCTCTGCCTGTATCGATCATGTTTGCACAGAGCCGTATATAAAAGAGGACAGACCACCAGGTAAAGTACATTTCCTTCCTTGCTCACCGGGTAAGGCACACTTCACGCCATTCCTTGCTATTTTGTGAACGGCGAAGTCAGAATGGTTGCTCTTGTCTTTCTTGTCCTCTTCCTTGCTGGAGCTCAGGCTTTTCAGCCTGACCGCGGAGATTTGCAGGCAGATGTTGGCGAACTGCAAAAGATCATGGCAAAGTTTGCCAACAAGTTGGAGGTACGTTAGATTTTTTTTATTTAGTTAAGATGTATTTAGTGTACCATCCTTCCAGTCCTCCATTTATACTAAATGCTGATGCTTCATCGCAACCAACAGATCTTACTTTTACTATTAGTACAAAAATAAGTCATTATTCCTTACAGGACATGGAGAAGAATCAGAAGACCATGGCGACTGTACTTAGCGGCCTTGCAGGAAACAGTGGTGTTGGGGGACTGCCGAGAAACAAACGCCAGCTTCCAGTTGAAAACGGTACAGTTTTGTTTGTTTCTTGTTATTGTACCGGTGGTCTGTAGATCAATAGGGCTGCGTAGTGGTAGTCGACAACATTTCCTATCGTGTAAAATTTGTAACTGTAGTTCAGTCCCTTGTAGCGCCTAGTAGCACATTGAGCCGGCAGCAAGTTTCATTACTGGTTCAGTAGCAGGAATTTATAAGGGGGGTTTGCTAGCCCTTCCCCTTGAGGAGCCTCCTCGAACACGGGACCCCCGTTTTACGTCCTCTACAAAATACGGATGCAGAGATGCCTTACTGACCTAAGATTGAACCACTTACTAACTTTGAGTAATTAGAACCACGAGCTCAACTGTGAGGCCTCTACAATTTGAGCTATGATATACTTGAAATTGACATTACTACAGGTGACGTGGCCGTGACTGAGCAAACTGAAACATCCGCCTGTACCCTGGGTCTCCGCGGCCCACCCGGTCGAGACGGTCGGGACGGTGCGCCGGGCCGGGACGGGGCTGCGGGAAGAGACGGACAGCCGGGACCACAGGGGCCGATAGGGGAGAAGGGCGACATCGGGCTGGAGGTAAGGATCATTGTCAACGCTTTTGGTCCTCAATATTTTGGACACACTACCATGTAGCAATACTGCCTTCATAACTAACAGTAACAATGACGAATTCTGTCTATTGCGCCCGTACAGGGACCTCCGGGAGAGAAGGGAGAGACAGGAGCGGACGGGGACGGAGGTTAGAGTCGCTTATATTCATACTGAAGCTGAATGTTCTCGGCGAAAAAAGCGGGCATATTCCTTAGAAGAAAGTCTGTATCTATATCTGTATTTATATAGCCGGTATAATCGTCCTTCAGTGTAACACACCAGCTTCTGTATCTGTATCTATTTAGCCGGTACAACCGGCTTCGGCGTAACACACCAGCTCCGCAGGCACGCGGCGCGGCAGCAGCTGGTTATATTACACCGAACGACCCGTCACACCTAACTTTTGAACATCTATCTGCAAGCGTTCAACTATCCAGAGAAGATGCCCCTTCTGTACTTGGTGATAACAAATTCTACTATTCTACTATAAGTCAGTCAATGGAATCAAGAATGTGTGATGTGATGTGTTACGGGTCCAGTTTTGTTATGGCTATAGTAGTGACATGTACATCTGGGTATTCATATTGTGGTCATATTACCAGGGTTTTTTTACCCAATATAAATAAGTTGTGTTCTAAGTTCTATTTAGTATTCTACATTAACGTTATCAGGTCAATGTTTTCACTCGTATGACTGTCTAGTTATTGTTTCACTGCTAAATCATTTTCTTTTGTCTTGTCCAGGAGGTTCCGTGTACATCCGCTGGGGAAGGACCACCTGTCCTAATGACACCGACACGTCACTCATTTACGACGGTTAGTCGTCATTTTAAAACCATGAACTGGTCACGTTACAAACTTTTGTTGAAGGGAACTGCTTGACGGTACAGGCCCTCAGAAATACTTGAACATCAGATCGGTAGAGAGATTAGAAAATTAGGAGAGAATCGTGACGACAGTATGCTTATTTCTCAGGCATCGCTGGAGGCACAGACTGCAGCCACAGCGGAGGAGGCGCCAACTACGTCTGCCTGCCGAAGGATCCTGAGTGGGGAGTCTTCACGGATGGAAACCAGGGTAGTGCGTACATGTACGGGGCGGAGTATCAAGTCGACCAATTCGGAAACAGCCCATTCCAAGGCGCCTCCGTCTATGAACACGACGTCCCCTGCGCTGTCTGCCACGTGGCGTCTCGCGGCTCCAAGCTGATGATCCCCGCCCGTCTCAGCTGTCCTAGCGGCTGGACCCGGGAGTACAAGGGTTACCTCATGACCGAACGCTACACCCATTACCGCTCTGAGTTCGTCTGCATGGACGGGGAGCCCGAGACCAGGCCCGGCGGACACGTGAACCACAACGGGGCGCTGTTCTACCCGGTAGAAGCTAGCTGCGGATCCCTGCCGTGTCCCAACTACGTGCAGGGCCGTGAGCTGACCTGTGTGGTCTGCACCAAGTAACGGTCCGAGTCGTCAACGACACGAAACCACAGCTCCAGAGTCGTAGAGTAGACATTGAGGCTAAAGTAAAGCCAAGTAGTTTGCTGAATAAAAAATTAATGGAAAACACGGTGTCTTTTTTTTCTCATGGCAATTCTTGGATTTGACGCAAAGCAACTATGTCTTTGTAACTTAGCATTAGGATTGAGCATAGTGTACGTGTGCAAAAAATTAAGGAATACTTAAATGGAAACCGAAGTAGTGAAGGTCCTGGTCATTAATTTCTACCCCCGAAGATTGCCTCTAAGGTAGAAAAATATATGGTCAAGAATTAAATGCATTATGAAAAGATCAGGATAGAGAAAGAATACACGATAATTGTTATGGAAAGGTCTACTCGGTCCCGTTTAACCTTAATGAAATGGGGAAGATTTTCGAAGCTACATCCAACATGTATTACCTTCTACAGTTGACTTTTGTAGTGCCCGAGACCTGAGCTCTACTACTGACATTTTATATGTCCCTCTCCCGAGTGAATTGAAAAACATATTTAAAACAAACGGTTATTTCTACCTAACTCCAGTATCTGAAATTTCAGGATCTGAAAACAACCACTTGTTGTCAAGAATGGAAAATGGCAAATAGTCTCCAAGTGTCTACTTCGAATTGGTACTAACTTTAAGACTTCTGTCAACTCCAATATGTTTTATGGCAGTTGCACTCGTCAGAACCAGCTGTTGTGTGGTCCTTTTTTCATGAAGATTGGGATAGGGAAACAATACACCATTGCTATGGAAAGGTATACTCTGGAAAGGTCCCGTTTCCAACCTTAATGAAATGGGGAAGATTGTGGAACCTACATCCAACATGTATTACCTTCTACAGTTAACTTTTGTAGTGCCCGAGACCTGAATTCTAGTACTCAATATTTTCTTACGACCCCATCCCTGAGTGAATTCTTAACAACATACTGTATTTAAAATAAAAAGTTATTTATACCTACCTCCACCTACAGCAATTGCAAACAAACACTTGTTCGAAGGGGAAATGGCAACTCGATGTTGAGTGCGATTTGGTATTAACTTCAAGACTTTTGTCAACTGCAATATATTCTAAGGTGGTGGCACTAGCCAACACCAGATGTTGTTTGGCTATCATTCAATAAGCAGCCCACACAGTCAGTACACCACGTGTGACCTTTACAATCTAAATGTGTTGAAAAATGACTACACTTATTTCGTCTACATTTGGTGTTTCTAATGCTATGTATTTTTAAGTCCTAATATTTAATGTCCTGGGGGTCTTGTTTTCTTGTCTATGATGATTCCCTTTCAGCTTATTTTTGCTGCTGATTAGGAGGACCAAAGTCACAAGGATCAAGGATACTCAGCCCTCAGCATTGAGAACCATTATTTGACTGGGGTCTTTCAGGGAAGCCAAACTGGACACGCCCTAAAGGACCACTGAATTATTACGGCAATTTTGCTTTCCTTTAAACATCAGAAGTTTAAAAATAGATTGTAAAAAAATTCTTTTTCAACATTTTTTTCTACGGTCTGAAAAATTAAAAGGCAAGTCTGGCTTTTGAGAATGAGCTGTGTCTATAGATTTATAGATAGCACTTAGGTGTCGAAGCATATAGACATAGAAAGCAGAGTTCTAGTCTTTTAATTTGCATTTTATTCAGCAAACGACTTGGCTTGATTAAGCCTCAATGTCTACTTTACGACCCTGGCGCTGTGGCTTCGTGTCATTGACGACGCGGGCATTACTTGGTACAGACCACACAGGTCAGCTCACGACCCTGCACGTAGTTGGGACACGGCAGGGACCCGCAGCTGGCTTCTACCGGATAGAACAGCGCGCCGTTCTCGTTCACGTGTCCGCCGGGCCTGGTCTCGGGCTCCCCGTCCATGCAGACAAACTCGGAGCGGTGGTAATTGAGATATTCAGTCATGAGGTACCCCTTGTACTCCCGAGTCCAGCCGGTAGGACAGCTGAGACGGGCGGGGATCATCAGCTTGGCGCCGCGAGACGCCACGTGGCAGACAGCGCAGGGGACGTCGTGATCATAGAGGGAGGCGCCTTGGAAAGGGCTGTTTGAGCCGAGTTGGTATTCCGCCCCCTGCATGTACGCGCCGGTACCCTGGCTTCCATCCGTGAAGACTCCCCACTCAGGATCCTTCGGTAGACAGACGTAGTTGGCGCCTCCTCCGCTGTGGCTGTAGTGTGTGCCTCCAGCGATGCCTGCAACAAACCCCAACATCATACTCTCTTATGACCTCTTATTAAACTCTGTGATATTCTAGCAGAAGGTTCTCAATGACAAGTGATTTTAATTTGATCATTGCTTAGTTATTGGGATGCGTGTGCGCTAATGTGGCAAAAGTCTTTGTTCCGGAGATTTTGGGTAATTAGAAACAAATAAAAGATTTCTGTCGGCCCTCATGTGCCCCTTGTGCATTTCCGTTTCCGCTCTACCCAGTCTCTCCCTGTCTGCAGTAGAGTCAGGTTCTAATTTTTTCTCTCGTGGTTTTTAGTCAACCACCGCCACCCCTGCACCTCCTTTTGGTTAAACAAACTATTATGCAGTTAGAAAATGTTTGTGGATTGGTTTGGTTATATATATATATATATATATTGTTGCTATGGAGACATTCAAATCGGAAGAGTGAACTTGAATAAAGCTTTTCCCGTTTTTGCCCAATCCTGCGTCTGCTTATCTTTGCTTGGTAAGAAATTGAACAAAGTCACACACAAAGGGGCCCGAAATCGACTTGGCCTTGGTCTTACAAACCCACATGCCAAATATCATAACAATCCATCCAGAGATTATAAAGTTATGCTGACGACAAGTATCCGGGCGTACACACACAGTAGCTTCATTTTTAATGAAGTAACTCTAGCGAAGTATGTATGTTTTGCGATTGGTCAGTTTTCAGATGACGACTCACCGTCGTAAATGATTGACGTGTCGGTGTCATTCGGACAGGTGGTCCTTCCCCAGCGGATGTACACGGAACCTCCTGGATACAGCAGAGAGACGGTTTATCAATACAGAAATGTATAATTAATACAATAACAAGGTGGGAAAAAGGCATGGCAGTATTGACACCCTAGAATACTTTCCTCGGTTAACTAACTCACTAACTAACTAACTGACTGGAATTAGGACACACGATGTTTTTGAGAGTAGGAATAAATAGCTATTTGTATAAATGTGTGACTTAGATCGTCCGATTACACCGATTAATCCTAGTCAGATCGGGCTTTTTTGGTTAATCCTGAACTAGTCGTTTGTGGCCCGTCCCTTCTGACTCCTGCAACTCTTTAACGACTTATTGTATGACCACCAAATTTTCAGAGAATGATGACTAAATCATTTCACAAGATTTTAAGAAATTTGACGCTATTCTGACCTAATATGGCGTAATTATGACGTCATCGTTTTGATTGTATTGGCTGCCACCATGAAAAAATAATATTCCCACAAAACTACAAAGTTCATGGATGCTGCACAAATGCAAAAGCAATTTCAGTATATTTGGCGGATCTAGCGTAAGCCGTTCTGGGGTTATGAGACATAAAAGCGGGCCTCAAAAGCCCCCCCCCCCCCCCGTGTATCAAAATAAGTTTAAACTCCGTCTGGGACATTGACCTACGGACGCTAACCTCCTCTCCTCTTTCTCCCTGCTCTCCAGGACACTTTCCTTTGGGAGGCAACTTGAAAAGTAGTACAAAGTGCAAAGTGTCCCCTTGTCCTTTTGAGTATCATTTGTGCATCTAAAAGCATTTGATAAACACTGACCTCCGTTCCCGTCCGCTCCTCTCTCTCCTTGCTCGCCAGCAGGCCCCTGTACGTGCACGGCAGACAGGAAAAGTCAGTGTGTTACCCTTCTATAGTAACATATAGAAGACGTTGAAAGGATGATTTATCGTTTAATAAACAAATAAACAATGTAACAAGATAATGATCCTTACCTCCGGCCCAATGTCGCCCCTCGGCTGCCCGTCTCTTCCCGCAGCCCCGTCCCGGCCCGGCGCGCCGTCCCGACCGTCTCGGCCGGACGGGCCGCGGAGACCCAGGGCATAAGCAGACGTTTCAGTTTGCCCAGTCAAGCTCACGTCTCCTATGAAAGCAAATGAGCCATGGAAATGTTTATTTCATCAGTGTCCTGAGACATACAATACTGGCGGTCCTATGACTCTACACTGTCATGTAGTCACAAACGTCATCATTGGTCATGTACATGACGTATAATTGTTTAAGCCAAGGCCAAGGGACCTTAGTATAATAATCTGATGTATGATTTGTAGCCAGCAGTAGGTACCAAAGATGAGTAATGAGGCCGATTTACGTGCTAGAGGCACCTCCTCGAACACGGGTCCCCCGTTTTCGTCCCTTCCGAAAGACCAATGCCATCTCTTACAACATGTCCGAGCCGAGCCAACCCTTTGATCAAACTCAGGCCAAAAGATCGAAGGCTTTGGATCCAGATGGCTAATATACCAGAATCAAAAGAGACAAAAAACGGTTATCGTACCGTTTTCATCGGGAAGCTGGCGCTTGGTACCCGGTGAGTTTCCGGTAAGGCCACCGAGTGCAGTCAGAATGGTCGTCTTCAGGTCCTATTAGAGATACATAAATATATTCGACCAGGTTATCGACTATATTTTCATTCCCATTCTATACATACTATAAAAAAATTATGTTAAAACATAACATAGATGTTTTTGTTACATTCAAAGGTTAACAAGAATTTCCATCGGCAAAACAATACTTTTGCCACGCAATTACGGGAAACGGACAAAATTGAACATTATGATTAGGATTATGGAGCACATATAGATGCAGTACACTACATCCATTGATATACGAAGTGTAATTTTAAATAAGACATGAAAGTGTTTTAGTAAAATTACAAGTCACGTAATTCTGACACAAAATTAATCGCAACATATGATAATATTCACCTCCATTTCCATCTTCAACGTCTTCGTCTCTTCGGCCGACTTCGCCATCATCTTCTGCAGCTCACCAACATCCGCCTGCAGATCTCCGCGGTCCGGCTGGAAAGCCTGAGCTCCGACAAGAACCAGGACAAGAAAGGAGTAGACAGGAGCAACCATTGCGACGCTGTGCTTCAGAAACCAACCGGAAAAGAAATGTTCTTCGTCTTTTCGACCATCCAGTTTTATACACGGATCCGTCCAAAACATACAAACTTCAAAGAGAGCGGTGTAAATGTCATGCAGGAATCATGTTTTTCATTGGAGTGTTTTCACTAAAAGGTTGGGTCAGTCGGAAAGCGAACTTCAGTTGTGTAAATAAGCTGGGGTTTTAAATATGCACATAGTAGGATATTTTGTATGTTGTAAAGTGTTTTCAAAACAAATGCAACTTATCTTGAAGTGTTTTTACCAAACCATTCCGTCAGTCGGAAAGTGGATTTCAGAAGGCCAACTGAATTGAAGTTTTATATGAACGCTGTTGAATACTTCATATGTTGTGAAGTGTTTTCAAAACAAATGCAACCTATCTTGAAGCGTTTTACCAAATCATTCCGTCATTTGAGAAGTGGACTTCAGAGGGCCAAATAAAGTTTTATATACCTTGATGATACCTTGATGATGTCTAGGTGAAGTAGGCTGCGCCTGTGTAGTCACCCTCCTGACGATCGTGGTATCTCTTCTTACTCCAACATAAGTCCAACCTCGTTTTAAACGCCTTAACAGACTCTGCCTCTACGACCTCAGCCGGCAGCGAGTTCCAATTTTGCACCACTCGAACCGCAAACGATTGGCGACGTACCAAGGACTTTGCCAGTGGCACCGTAAGCTTGAAGCGATGCCCTCTAGTCGACTGATGTTGACTCTCGGTGAAGAAACTCTGTACTCTAACCCTCTCCCTTCCCGTGAGGAACTTAAAGACTTGTATCATATCCTCTCTGGCTCGTCTGTAGTGGAGTGATGGTAGCTTCAAACTCTCCAGCCTAACACTATACGGAAAGGACTTGAGTGTAGGGACCAGCCTTGTTGCTCTACGTTGTACCTTTTCCACAGTGTTCTGGTCGACTTTGAAATGCGGCCCCCAGACAGCGTTCGCATACTCTAAATGGGGGCGCACCATCGTTTTGTAGAGGAGGGGCACTGTTACTTCATCCAAGTTACTGAAGGTTCTTTTTATCAAACCTAATATTTGGTTTGCCTTCTGGGCTGAAACTGTGGTGTTAACGTGGAACTTCAACTGCTCGTCGACAGACACCCCGAGGTCTTTTTTATATACACACTGTTGTTTTCAATTAAGGCAGTTGACATTTGCATCTGTTGATCTTCGTCTTAGGAAAGTAATTGGAAAGATCGTCTGAATATTGACTTCTCCATTCTCACTAGTAATTTGGTATTTACTGCCAGCGACACCTGTAGACTTGCTGCGTGGGCCAAACGGGAATCAAAACACTTGTGTTGTGTGGTGCTACTGTACTCGTTATGTGTGATATACTCGTTATCAGTTCTGGGCCTCACCCAGAAATAAGGTGCACAACTGAGAATTATTGAAAATTTGGTGCATATTGATAAAAGACTTTATTCATACTGAGTATCTATACACCGAAATACGCGTTTTGTTTCTTATTTTTGATGAGGCGCAGAACGTACTGATTACTCCTCATACTTGTATATGTATTATGTCCTTAAGATGTAGACCATGCCGTGACAAATCTGAGTATCTGTTATAAAATAACAGCTTCCTACATCCTAACATATCTACTAACACCTTGTCTGTTAACAGCTTCCTACATCCTAACATATCTAGGTCTTTTCTGGCCAACAGCAACATTAAACTTTCGGGAAGGTTCCCAAATAAAGTATCAGTAAGATTTTTACGACTGACGTCAGCTGTTTTCATGACCATGATACTAGTCACCATGGTACTGACCTCTTTATCCATCTACATCAAGAACATCGGAGTTACTGATAACGTAGGCCAAAGGTACAAATGACGTTCTCGCAAACAACGTTAATTAATATATTTTAGTTTATTACACATAAAAGGATCAAATTGATTTTTTTTATTTAGCGTGTAAATTTCTTGTTGACCTCTGAAGAACCGTAAACTATCCCCACCGTACATGATCGATCCTAGAAGAACGAAAAGGCTATGATATCTACATTTCTTTTCACGTCTTTAAGAGCTTTTCAGTTCCCAAATTTCAGGAACTTTGGGAAACTTTAAGCTGATGACTGAAAATAAGGACAAACACTTGCTCAGTTTCACGATTTTATTCAGCATCCATTTTGGCATTTTGGACTATTACTTCGCTTTGCCTTGATTTGCCAACCTTTTTACTGTGTCGACATGGCCGTCACTTGGTGCAGACCACACAGGTCAGCTCACGGCCCTGCACGTAGTTTGGACACGGCAGGGACCCGCAGTTGGCTTGTACCGGGTAGAGCAAAGCTCCGCCCTTATTCTCGTGTCCGCCGGGCCTGGTCTCGGGCTCCCCGTCCATGCAGACGAACTCAGAGCGGTTATGGGTGTGGCGTTCAGTCATGAGGTACCCCTTGTACTCCCTGGTCCAGCCGCTAGGACAGCTGTGACGGGCGGGGATCATCAGCTTGGAGCCGCGCGACGCCACGTGGCAGACAGCGCAGGGGACGTCGTGGCCACTTAGGGAGGTGCCAAATGGGATGTTTGCGCCTACTCGATACTCCGCCCCTTGCATGTAGGCAAAACCCTGGTTTCCATTTGTGAAGACTCCCCACTCAGGATCCTTCGGTAGGCAGACGTAGTTAGCGCCTCCTCCGCTGTGGCTGTTGAGAGTCCCACCAGCGATGCCTTAGAAATAAACACTGTCGTCACGGTTCTTTTCTAATTTCCCAATCTCCCTAGCGGTCTGATATTTAAGTATTGCGAGGGCAAGTACCATCGAGCAGTTCAATTCGACAAAAGTTTGAAACGTGACTAGTTCAATTTTAAATGACGACTTACCGTCGTAAATAAGTGACGTCTCGGTGTCATTCGGACAGGTGGTCCTTCCCCAGCGGATGTACACGGAACCTCCTGGACAAGACAAAATGCAGTGGTTTTGCAGCGACAAATACAGACCTGATAAAGTTTATGTATAATACTAAATAAAGCTAAGAACACGATTTATTCCTGTCAGGCGTGAAGGTAAGACCTGATAACCATATGAATATGAAGAAGTGCCTGTTACTATAGCCATAGCAAAACTTGGCCCGTGATACAACAAATAAAACATTGTACATTCTTGATTCCATTGACCGACTTTTCTCTAGCTCCTTTCGCCGAAAACATTAGCTGCAGAGTGAATATATTTTACTCTAACCTCCGTCCCCGTCCGCTCCTGTATCTCCCTTCTCTCCCGGAGGTCCCTGTACGGGCGTAATAGACAGTATGCGTCAATGTTACTGTTAATTCTGAAGGTTGTTTTGCTACATAATGGTATATTGAGGACATTGAGGACCAAAAGCGTTGGCAATGATCCTTACCTCCGGCCCGATGTCGCCTTTCGGTCCTATCGGCCCCTGTGGTCCCGGCTGCCCGTCTCTTCCCGCAGCCCCGTCCCGGCCCGGCGCGCCGTCCCGACCGTCTCTACCGGGCGGGCCGTGGAGACCCAGGGTACAGGCGGATGTGTCAGTTTGCTCAGTCAAGCCCACGTCTCCTGTGATAGCAAAAGAGTCATGGCAATCTTTATTCTGATACATACGAGTACAAGAGTGCGGTCCTATCACGCTACAGAGAATGTTGTCATGTAATATTATATTATATTACACAATCATATTTGTTTTGAGCCAAAGGACTGAAGTATTCCAGGATGGAAGAAAATGGTACCGTTTTCTCCGGGAAGCTGGCGTTTGGTCCCCGGAGAGTTTCCGTTAAGGCCACCGAGTGCAGTCATAATGGTTGTCTTCAGGTCCTGTCACAGATATATTTTGTTGAAACTATTTCTAAATATACAAGTCCACAAGGATTTGCTTTTGCTAATTTAAAAAAACAATAGATTTGCCTCTTAATGAAGGGAAACGAACATAACTGTACATTTTGTAAAAGGATTATGGAGCAGATATAAATATACTGCACTCCACCAATCTAAATAAACAAAGAGTTATTTTCATTTACGACCTGAACAAGAGTATTTCAGAAAAAGTATACAAGACAAGTAATTTGGGGTACGAACTAAATTCCAACTTATGGTAATATTCACCTCCATTTCCATCTTCAACGACTTCACCTCCTCGGCCAGTAGATCTCCGCGGTCCGGCTGAAAAGCCTGAGATCCAGCAAGGACCAGGACGAGAAAGCAATAGACAGGAGCAACCATTTCAACGCTGTACTTCACAAACTAACAGGGAAAAGAAATGTGCGTCGTCTTTTCGACCGTCCAATTTCAAACTCAGATCCGTCCAAAACATTCAAACTTCGAAGAGAGCTTTGTAAATGTCATGCAGGAACAATAATCTTCATTGGAGTGTTTTTCACTAAATTGTTGCGTCAGTCGAAAAGTGGACATCAGATGTCTAAACAAACTGTAGTGTTAGGTATATATTGTTCGATACCTCATATCGTGGCTGTTAAGTGTTTTTAAAACAGTTGAAGTATGCGATTGACTATCGTCTTATTAGGAATCTAATTTGAAAGGCCCTTTACATTGACGTTATTAGACAGAAAACCATAAATGTACCTAAACTCTTATAAGTTGTTATTTAACATGTAGTATAGCAGCTTTTAAAGTTAATTTTGCCATGCCCTGGTAGACCTCGTTATTTCTTGTAGATATTTTTTTCAAATTTATCACGATCATACATAAATTATTATAACAAATCTGCACTAACCTTTTAAACACTTCAGTTGCCACATTTCAATGGGGAAACCGTGAGCTGAAGAGTGTAAAAAAGACAAACGATTGGCACTTTATTTGACAATTTTATTTAGCATGTATGTTGCTCTACTAAATGACTTTGCGTTTGCCTCATTGGGCAATCCTTTCTTTGCCAATCTTGTTGTGTCGTTGACGGAGACGGTGCCGTTACTTGGTGCAGACCACACAGGTCAGCTCACGGCCCTGCACGTAGTTGGGACACGGCAGGGACCCGCAGTTGGCTTCTACCGGATAGAACAGCGCCCCGTCCGAGTCCAGGTGTCCGCCGGGCCTGGTCTCGGGCTCCCCGTCCATGCAGACGAACTCAGAGCGATATTGAGTGCGATATGCAGCCATGAGGTACCCCTTGTACTCCCGGGTCCAGCCGCTAGGACAGCTGAGACGGGCGGGGATCATCAGCTTGGAGCCGCGAGACGCCACATGGCAGACAGCGCAAGGGACGTCGTGGTTATGGCCAGAGGCGCTTTGGAAAGGGTTGTTTGCAGAGCTGAGTTGATACTCCGCGCCCTGCATGTACGAGCCGGTACCCTGGTTTCCATCCGTGAAGACTCCCCACTCAGGAGCCTTCGGTAGGCAGACGTAGTTGGCGCCCCCTCCACTGTGGGTGAAGTGTGAGCCTCCAGCGATGCCTGCAAAACACCAACAAAATACTCTCTTAAACTCTGAGAGAGAGAGAGAGAGAGAGAGAGAGAGAAAGAGAAAGAGAGAGAAGAGAGACAGAGACAGACAGGCAGACAGACAGACAGACAGAGACAGACAGAGAGAGAGAGACAGACAGACAGAGAGAGAGAGGGGGAAGAAACGCAAAGAAATTCATGCATCAAACACAGTAGCTTTAATTTTCATGGACGTGACTATGAAGTATGTATCTTTGGGGACTGGTCAGTTTTCAAATGGCGACTTACCGTCGTAAATAAGTGACGTGTCGGTGTCATTCGGGCAAGTGGTCCTTCCCCAGCGGATGTACACGGAACCTCCTGGGCATGAAGGGAAGACGGTTTATCAATAATAGTAATTACAATAACAAGGTAGAAAAGAGGCATGGCATTGCTGACATCTTAGAATACTTTCCTTGGTTAACTAACTAACTAACTGACTGGAATTAGGACACATGGATCTTTCAAGAGTAGTAACAAATAGCTCATATACATATATATATATATATATATATATATATATATATATAAACGTGCGGCTAAGATCGTCCGATTACACAGATGCAACTTCCTCTGGGTCATGGATCTAGCGACACTAACCTTATCTCCTCTCTCCTGCTCTCCAGGAGACTTTTATTTGGAAGGTAATTTTAAGTATTAAAACACAACTTGTCCTATACTTGGTATTTGTGCATTTAAGATCGGTCCATTGGCGAAAATAACATCTTACCAGCATTTCCATCCGCTCCTGTCTCCCCCTTCTCTCCAGCAGGCCCCTGTACGTGCGTGACAGACAGGAAACGTCACTATATTAACCTTAATTATGATGCCAGTCTCTATACAGAAATACATGAAAGACAGAAAAAGGGTATTGGTTCCTTACCTCCGGCCCGATGTCACCCATCGGCCCTATCGGCCCCTGTGGTCCCGGCTGCCCGTCTCTTCCCGCAGCCCCGTCCCGGCCCGGCGCGCCGTCCCGACCATCTCGTCCGGGCGGGCCGCGGAGACCCAGTGTACAGGCTGATGTTTCAGTTTGCCCGGTCAACTCCACGTCCCCTTTGATGGTATAGAAGAGTAATGAAATTGCTTAGAGTATCATTGTGATCAAACCTAAGGTGCCTTATTGTACTGAGACGTACTGTTACTGCCCATAACCTGTAAATATTTATGACGTGAGAACAAGAATATTTCAGGTCTATGCGAGAAATTCAAGTACAAGTAACATGATGCATAAACGAGAGATGAATGACTTGTTAATCCTACACTGAAATAAGCTTTACCATTTTGTCCAGATATTTGGCGCTTACTTTTCGGTTCGTTTCCAATAAGACGACTGGATGCTGGTGCATGGGCCATCTTCATGTCCTGTCAGGTACAGTATAGTGGGGCAGATAACTGAAAAAATCTTTCACTTTGTGATACAAGCACCAAACTTGGTACAGATACTCATTAGACTTTACTGTTTTGAAAAAGTACGCGGGCCATTTGATTTGACTTTTGGCGCCCCCTAGCGGCGCGTTTTGGTACTGCAGCAGACCTTCCGGGCTTTGTATCTCCTGTTCTAAACATGCTACAGTCATGATTTTTATGTGGTAGAAAGCTGGTAGGGTAAGGAACAAGTGACGTAAGTTTGGTTTCCTTAGCGGCTTGCGTTGGAACTACAGAGGCATTTTTTTGCCGCTGCCGAATTGCCCTAGGGGCGCTTTTTGGTACTGCAGCAGACCTTCCGGACTTTGTGTCTCCTGTTCTAGACATGCTACAGTCATAATTTTTATGTGGTAGAAAGCTGTTGTAGTAAGGATGAAGTGACGTAAGTTTTGTCTCCCTAGCAGCTTGCGTTGGAACTGCAGGGGCGTTTTTTTTGCCGCTGCCGAATTTGAAGCGGAACAACTCCGAATGTTTAAAATGTCTAAAGGTATGGGACAGCTAAATGTTCAACTACAATTGTGATACAAGCACCAAACTTAGTACAGATACTCATTAGACTTTACTGTTTTGAAAAAGTACGCGGGCCACTTTATTTGACTTTTGGTGCCCCCTAGCGGCGCCTTTTGGTACTGCAGCAGACCTTCCGGGCTTTGTATCTCCTGTTCTAAACATGCTACAGTCATGATTGTCCTGTGGTAGAAAGCTGGTAGGGTAAGGAAGAAGTGACGTAAGTTTGGTTTCCCTAGCTGCTTGCGTTGGAACTACAGCAGCGTTTTTTTTTGCCGCTGCCGAATTGCCCTAGGGGCGCTTTTTGGTACTGCAGTAGACTTTTCGGGCTTTGTATCTCCTGTTTGAAACAAGCTACAGTCATGATTTTTATGTGGTATAAAGCTGTTAGCGTAAGGACGAAGTGATGTAAGTTTGGTTTCCCTAGCAGCTTGCGTTGGAACTGCAGCGGCGTTTTTTGCCGCTGCCAAATTGCTCCTAAGGGCGCTTTTTACCTGCATGTATGCAGGTATGGT
This sequence comes from Branchiostoma floridae, assembly GCF_000003815.2. Taxonomy (NCBI): domain Eukaryota; kingdom Metazoa; phylum Chordata; class Leptocardii; order Amphioxiformes; family Branchiostomatidae; genus Branchiostoma; species Branchiostoma floridae. The sequence goes on along the minus strand of NC_049987.1, from coordinate 23,205,883 downwards.
TTTCACGGGCGTGGGAAAATTTGGAAGCTGGGGATTTAAGGCGCTGTATCTCGAGAAAGGATGGTGCGTGCACGACGATTTTTGGTACGTGGGTTGGGGGTGGTGGCCTGACACTCAGGTTTGATTTTGGGCCTCCTGGCGCTTGAACTTGACATTGCAGGTGGCATTTTTGGTGTTTTGGGGGCACTTTTGGCGCTGTGTGTCCGGAACGATACGCACCATTGCGACGATTTTTGGTGCATGGGTGGGAAGTTGTTGCCTGTTGCTTAGGATTGACTTTGGGCCTTGTCGCGTTTGAACTTGACGCGGCAGGTCGAATTTTGTGTCCGGGAGGGGTATTTCCGGAGTTATATCTTCTGAACGGTTGGTGCGGGCGCGATGATATTTGGCACATGTGTCGGCGGTGGCTGAATAATTCTCAATTTTGATTTTGGCGCCCTTGGTGCTTGAACTTGACATTTTAGGTTACCTTTTGTGCGGGCACGGGGCGTGCGCTGTATCTCCGGAACGCAAGGTGCCATTGTGTTGCTATTTGGTACGTGAGTTGTTGGTGGTGTCTTGGTGGTGAGGTTTGATTTTGGGCCTCCTAGTGCTTGAACTTGATACTGTATAGGTTGACCCTGTTTTGGTGTGGTTGGGGCATCCTCCCAATATCTGCTTGGTTCTGAAAACAGATTATATGGGTGTAGAACCATCATCTGGCCTGGGGCAACCTTCAATGTATCAGGTTACTTTGTATCCCCTGTCTTACGGTGTGCCAGATGACGGGAGTGTACCAGATGATATATCTGTTGGTCAGGTATAATTGGAGTTTGCTTATTACTCTTTGTGGTGTTTCTAGAGCTGTATAGTACTGAGTTTAAAGTTCTGGTACAAGTTCATTTACCCTGTTGGCAATCATGGTTGAACTTGAACTTAAACAGAAGAAGATGCAATTTTCTAATGTGGAGGAGAACTGTATAGAGCGTGGGCATAAGAGAAAGGTATGTGTATGATTTGTCCTGTGTTTCTTTTTGTTTCTTTGGTAATGCCATTTCCAATTCCATACTGTATACAGGTAATTTGTAGTTTTGGGCTTGTCATATTCGCTTGGTTTTTAGGCCTGCTTAATCTATAGTACAGGCAGGGTTAAGTGGTGGAGGCTTAGCTTGGTTCTGTTTTAAATTCAGTATCGTTTGTTGCATTTTGTCGCGGCAAATATATGATGAAATTCCCCTTCTAAGCAACTGCTCATTGGTTTGGGGGGATGTTTGCTGGGTGTTGCTCTGACTACAACAGCTTCTGAAGTTTTCAAAGCTTCCATTGCCAGCAGCTTGCCATCTATAAATGGGATTGACAAGGACATTTTTCATAGTAAACTAGAGTTCGGGGACCTCATACCTCCATGAAATATTTATTGCTTTTTTGTGGATGGTATGTATGTTTATAGTCGGTTGTATTTGAGTGTTATGGTTATAAATGTTATGGGAAAGTAGTGGTGTATTTATTTAATGACACAGAGGATGTCCATCTGATTAGTAATTATTAAAATGTGACACTTAATTGTGCGTTTAAGAGGTCGACGGCATATGGTAGCGTAGTGTTCCTTAAGCTTGATGTTTGGCATTTAAACTGTCTAAGGTTGTCAGCATTATTGAGGTTCGACTATGTGCCTCAGAGCGGTGTGGTGGGAGGAAGTTGGGAAACTCAGAAAGAAGAAGGGATGTGGCCAACTTTAGTCAGATGCTGATTTGATTTTCCAACAATATGTCATAACATCAGCTGTTCACACGGTACAAAAACGAGATGCACACTTTCCTCTGACAGCCCTACACCAACTGTAAGATGAATACTTGGCGCCAACCGCGTCTGCTAAAAAACAAGTACCATTGGCTAGAAAGAGACAACTAACAACTGTCCCTTATCGTAACAAAATCAGAACATCTGTATCGCCCATAAAACTTCTGAAACCCAACCCAGATGAGAGGACCTAATGGCATTTTAATCACCATGTCACTCAAATCAGCAGTACAGTATGTGAGACATCCATACCTGTTATGCATTACCGTTAAATGTACCTCAACTTCTTACAATTATACTTATGCTATGCTTCACATCTCCATGATATCCTAAGCAGACATAAATAAAACTAATTATCATCTTCAAAAAACCTCGGGGTTCCCCAAACATTACAAATGTTTCCCTCATACAAATCACCTCACCATCTGCTTGGAGCTGAGCCCATTAACAAACACTTAAAGCACGATGCCTGTTCCAATATATCGCAGATATAGGGGTGATTTCTGATATTATTACATCGATTATAACGACAGATACGGCGCCCAAAATCTCATCGATTCGAGATTTCATCACACCCCACCAACACAACAAGTATGAAACCAATCCATCCAGCCGTTCTTGAGTAATCGTCTACACAGACAGAGACACATAACAGAAAATATAACCTCTATTCCATGACATTTCATGGAGGTAATTATGCTGTTAAATTTGGCTTAGATACTACAGGAGATTTAGATTTGGGTTGGATGGATTGAATGAAAATATCATACCACCCTGGGGACTAACTGTTGCTGCTGCATCATGGGGGCCAGCACTATTCATATTGTCTAATGTCTATGGAACTACTATAAAAGTATCATTGGTCAAATTATGCAAGTAACCTTCCGATGTCAAGTGAATAACACCCCAGAAATAAATCTTTAATGAATATCATTGGAAGAACACAAACCAAGGAGATTTAGCAGCTGCATTAGGTCAGTACATTGAAATAGGAAGATATTAGTACTGAATATATCATGTGACAGAGTAACTACATGTACATGGGCCATCTGAGACAAAAAAAAGGTTGCGTCTCAACAACTTCAAGGTACTGTGGTTGGTTACATACTTTAGAAATCCAAAATAAGTAATGTTCATCCATGTCCAAACTTACAAATTCAGAAAATGGAATTTCAGACTTTTGCATGGTGCACAACCAACAGGGTAAAAAGCTCATTTTTCCAACCACGTACCACAGACAAAAAGGCAAAAATACACAATAGGTCTACAGAAACCCAATACATTTCATGCAGGCCTGAGGTCTACGAACTCTTGTTGGTACTGCAGAAGACCTTCCGGGCTTTGTATCTCCTGTTCGAAACATGCTACAGTCATGACTTTTATGTGGTGGAAAGCTGTTGGTGCAAGGAAGAAGTGACGTAAGTTTGGTCTCCCTAGGAACTTGCGTTGGAACTACAGGGGCGTTTTTGCCGCTGCCGAATTCGAAGCGGAACAACTTCGGACGTTTAAAATATCTAAAAGTGGGTTTTTGACTATGGGAAAGCTAAATGGTCACCTCTCAACCTTCTAAGGAGCTTTTTTTAAATACTTTTGTGAGCAACAGATGGTGAGAATTATAGACAAACTAGGACATATTGTGACGAAATATTTTATCATGACTGTAGTATGTTTAAAACAGGAGATACAAAGCCTGGAAGGTCTGCTGCAGTACCAAAAAGCGCCCCTAGGGGGCGCCAAAAGTCAAATCAAGTGGCCCGCGTACTTTTTCAAAAGAGTTGTATCACATGAGTATTTGTACTAAGTTTGGCGCTTGTATCACAATTAGAGTTGAACATTTAGCTTTCCCATAGTCAAGAACCTACTTTTGGACATTTCAAACGTCCGGAGTTGTTCCGCTTCACATTCGTCAGCGGCAAAAAAACGTTGCTGCAGTTCCAACGCAAGCTGCTAGGGAGATTAAACTTACATCACTTCGTCCTTACTCCAACAGCTTCCTACCACATAAAAATCATGACTGTAGCATGTCTAGAACAGGAGATACAAAGTCCGGAAGGTCTGCTGCAGTACCAAAAAGCGCCCCTAGGGCAATTCGGCAGCGGCAAAAAAACGCCGCTGTAGTTCCAACACAAGCCGCTAGGGAAACCAAACTTACGTCACTTGTTCCTTACCCTACCAGCTTTCTACCATATAAAAATCATGACTGTAGCATGTTTAGAACAGGAGATACAAAGCCCGGAAGGTCTGCTGCAGTACCAAAACGCGCCGCTAGGGGGCGCCGAAAGTCAAATCAAGTGGCCCGCGTACTTTTTCAAAACAGTAAAGTCCAATGAGTATCTGTACCAAGTTTGGTGCTTGTATCACAAAGTGAAAGATTCCTCCAAAATTTGATGTTATCTGCCCCACTAAGTAAGACTGTGTGTCAAGATACAGTTACACACCGGGCCACATAGGGTGAAATACGCAAAATGTGCTAAACAGCTTCCTTCTCCTAGTTTTTGTTGAGTATGCGTGGTCTGCAGAAAAAAACTGTGTTACGTATCTGAAGACGTTATTTACGAATTTCCTTAAGCACAGTTTTGGTGAAGAGAACAAATAAACGATTTTTGGCTATAGACATACATTACGTAGACAATTCGACATAGCAAATACTGATACTGTGTAATAATGCAGAACGCCATAGCAAATACACGTAGTAAGACTGTCGTTGTACCCAAAACTCGATAGTACCTCAATCTCCTGCTTCAATGCCTTCATCTCTTCGGTAAACTTCTCCACTATCTGCTCCAGTTGAAGGTCTAGTCGGTCTGGCTGAAAAGCCTGAGCCCCTGCAAGGACCAAGGCAAGTAAGGAGTACACTAGAGCGACCATGCCGACGTGGTGCTTCACAGACCAAACGGAGAAAAGAAATGTTCTTCGTCCTGTGGACCGCCCAATTTTGTAGGGTCCATCCAAACATGCAACTTTCAAAAATCAAAGAGAGCAGTGTAAATGTCATGAAGGAAAAACGTTCTTTATGAGAGTGTTGCGTCAGTCGGAAAGTGGACTTCAGATGTCTAAACAAGCTGTAGTGTTAGATATACATTGTTGGAGATCTCATATATTTTTGTGAAAGGCCCTTTGAACATTGACTTCTCCATCGTCACCATATGATTTGACAATTACCGCCAAGGACAGTTCGGCCCTTCCATGCCTCTGCTGGTTTTTGCTACTTTTGATAACTAGAATCAAAACACTGTTGATACATTAACCAACCTGTCAATATTGCGCTATAGTGCGATACACGTTATGTTGTAGCGGAACGACTAAGCCGTGACAAATCTGTTAACATATCTGTTAACATGTTCAAATACTGACACAGCAACATCTAACTTTCCGAAATGCTTCTGAATTAAGTATGAATAAGATTTTCAAGACGATTTTAACCTCTGATGTGTGACCATGACCATGGTACTGATCTCATCATCGCGTCATCAACAACATCGGAGTTCCTTAATTACATAGGCCCAACAATAATGTGATTTTCTTGCAACTAACAGTAATAAGCTGTTTGGTTTGAGAGTATGCAAACATATGAGTTTATTAGTCAGAAAAGAGAGAAACGATAGCTAAGTTATTATTTAGCATGTAGCTTCTTTAAGAATAAACTTTTGCAGTGCCCTGATAGACCTCGGACAAAATCATTTCTTGCATATTTTACTTTTCAACTCTATTACTATCATACATAAATTATTCCAAACAAATCGTTTTGAGTCTTACAATGATCTTTAACACACTTCCCAGTTATCACATTTCAGTGAAGAAACCTTGAGCTGAAGAGGGAAAGACAAACAATTGGCTCTGTTTGACACTTTTATTTATCATGTAACTATATTGCTCTACTACTTGGCTTTGCATTGGACTCAAAGTGGTCAATGCCTTATTTGCCAATCTTACGCGGCCGTTACTTGGTGCAGACCACACAGGTCAGCTCACGGCCCTGCACGTAGCTGGGACACGGCAGGGCCCCGCAGCTGGCTTCCACCGGGTAGAGCAGCGCGCCGTTTTGGTCCAAATGTCCGCCGGGCCTGGTCTCGGGCTCCCCGTCCATGCAGACGAACTCGGTGCGGTAGCGAGTGCGATGTTCGGTCATGAGGTACCCCTTGTACTCCCGGGTCCAGCCGCTAGGACAGCTGAGACGGGCGGGGATCATCAGCTTGGAGCCGCGAGACGCCACGTGGCAGACAGCGCAGGGGACGTCGTGATCATGGAGGGAGGTGCCTTGGAAGGGGTTGTTTCCATCTATGAGTTCATACTCCGCCCCCGCCATGTACGCGGTACCCTGGTTTCCATCCGTGAAGACTCCCCACTCAGGCTCCTTCGGTAGGCAGACGTAGTTGGCGCCTCCTCCACTGTGAGCGTAGTGTGAGCCTCCAGCGATACCTACAAAATGAATACTTTGCTGGGTTCACTTTGGGAAATAATGATTCATGAAGGAGACACTTTGATGTCAAAGACAGTTTTAATCTGCCAGACTACATGATATCTATTCATTTCTTTTTAATTCATGGCGATGAAAATAGGAGCTTGCAAGTCAACATTACCCATCATGACAAATGTATCCTAGTGTCTAAGCGTCTCTGCATTCAATGGTGTCAGTATCTTATAAAAGAAAACTCTCAACATGTTGACAACATGTGAATGATAAGATGGCGACTAACCGTCGTAAATCAGTGACGTTTCGGTGACATTCGGACAGGTGGTCCTTCCCCAGCGGATGTACACGGAACCTCCTGGGTAAAAAAAGGAGACGATTTAGCAACCAGGACATCCATGCAAGTGAAACATTATTCTGATAAGTGATTAAAAATGTTCAGAGTTATTTGAAAAACTACAATACATGGAATTGCTTATTAATTCTGAAAGTCTGAAAATTCTGAAAATTCAGACACAGTAATGACCCGCCCCCATATATCAATTGGCTTGAAAAAAAGACCTACCCTAATTCAAATATAATGCTAACGGTAGTAGCTAACGACTCTAACCTCCAATCCCGTCCGCTCCCGTCTCTCCCTGCTGTCCAGGAGGCCCCTGTATGTGCGCGTATGCAACAGATATTACGGAATAAAGAGACTATTTTTACACAACCATTGCTTTATCCACACCGACGTTTCGGTGACCGTCTGTCACCTTCTTCATGGCAATTCTGACTGGTTCACGTTGTACTACGGGACAGGTGTTGCTGCTCACAGTTCAGATGCGGTCACAAAACGTAAAGTATTGACACATGTACAGACAGATTTATGCAAAATCTTTACAATGCGGTCATAAACGCAAAGGCGTATAAAACATCAATGAAACGTCGGTGTGAATAAAGCAATGGCTGTGTAAAAAGAGTTTCTCTATTCGGTGACGTACCAACCTGATGAAACTATTCACGGAAACAGATATTACAAGTTAGGATGACTGTTAGTTCTGCCGCCAATCTTGCCACAATGTCAGAAGACAGAAAACGTTGCCGAGAATCTTTACCTCCGGCCCGATGTCACCCCTCGGTCCCGCCGGCCCCTGTGGTCCCGGCTGCCCGTCTCGTCCCGCAGCCCCGTCCCGACCTGGGTCACCGTCCCGACCGTCTCGGCCCGGCGGACCCTGGAGACCCATGATGCAACCCGATGCTTCAAATGGGTCAGTTAGACCCACGTGACCTGTTACTGGATCAGATAAACGGTATCGAGATTATTTTATTTGCATAATGAAGTCAATGTTGTCCGACAGTTACAGATTTTACACTATGAGAAACATTGACATGCCAAATAGAGTATAGGAAGCAAACGTGTTGACAATAAAACATGTTGTCTTAATTAAATGGCTTGAGTAATATAGAATGAAATAAAGCTGCACCATCTTCACAAGAAATCTGGCGTTTGTTCCTCGGTACGTCATCAACATCATCTCCTGCAAGGCCAACATCCATGGTCTTCTTCATGTCCTGAAAGATACAATGATTGAAGAGTCCCTTGATTATTTGTCAGGAGCTACAAGAGGACTCTATACTTGTTACGAGTCTATTATCTGGTAAGTAAAGCTAACATAAGTTGACAAGACCAAAACAGTATTTTAACTCCCCTGATGATTATTCAAATTGGAAAGGATACTCTTTGGTCTTCTTAATGCACCCGCTTCATTTCAACGATTCAACGAGAGATTAAACAGACCAACCTGTCAATGATCAATACTTAGATGACGTAATTGTTTTCGGCAATGTTCTCACCAATCAAGACACAGCTTAAAACTTATGATAGATATAAAGCAGGGTGAAATTTGGACCAAATCAACCAGTTTCACACAAAAATAAAACCGAACAGTTTTTTCAACTCATCGTACTCATCGTATTCCGTTTTCCTATCTTTTCCCCTTCCTTTACTTGCCTAATTTGAACAATATGGTCCATTGTAATCACATTCGGGGATCTGGCAACGTGGTCCAATACAGTGATATTACGTTTTATTCAATACAGACGTCTTAATTTTTTATGGATGTAACATAAGAAATTCCCTTCAACTTGCCAGTTTATTACCGGCCTGGCTCGAAATTGTTTTGAATTCGAAATATGTCTGTTTACGACAAATTCACAAAATGGCAACTTTCAATTATTTGTGAATCATCGGACCGTGAGCATGTGAACTCTGCCATCTGCCAATTGTCCCAGTTATAAAGACTGTAAATATTCTACAGTTTGTTGACTGGTAGGGAACCATATGCTGAGAAACCCGATCCATGCAGTCATTTAAAGACGACGACGAAATGAGATTCAGCGCACACAGGACAACGAAAAGATCATTTTTGCCGCAATATATGGGGATGAAAAGCCAATAGGAACAGTAAAAAACTTTTTAGCAAGAACGAATGACAAAAATACCACCATGCGAAACGCATCCATTTTTTCCATATGGTACATTTACCTCCAATTCTAACTTCAAAGTCTTGATCTCCTTGGCAGAACCCATAATTAATCTGCTGTAGTTGAGGAACTTGTACCAGTCAGGTACGAGGTAAGCGTCCATGGAATTCATCATGTAACGAACGCTTCGTTACCATATAAATAAAACTTACCTCCACCTCCATCTTCAAGGTCTTCATCTCCTCAGCGAACGTTGCCGCCATTTCATTCTTCAACGCCTTCATCTCGTCGGAAAACATTTGCATTATCTGCTGCAGTTGAAGGTCTCTGGTGTCCAGCTGGAAAGACTGAGCTCCAGCGAGAACCACGACGAGAAAACAGTAGATTAGAGCCACCATGTTTCTAGTTTAGCTGTCAAAGTGAAAGAAAGGAAGTGCTTCTGCGAACTTTGTCGTCTGTTGTTCACTTTTATACGTGGTACTGTTCAAACAAAGCATACGTCGTTGGATCGATAACAATGTAAACGTCACGCGAGCACCATGAAAACTGTTGTGTAAGCTGTAAAGACGACGCCATGTGTCTGAAGAATAGCATGCAAGACATGCACTATACTCATTGCATGTTTATTCATCAATATTCACATTTGTATCGATCAATAGGCTAATTGATCAAAGAACTCAATTCATCATATTGGTGTTTCATTTGCGTATCGGTATATTACGGCTCAGAAAGGTCCTCAAATGAAGTTTTAGCGTCAATGAGAATTTGAAGACTGAAGCCACCTGAGCCACGTTTCCATTGACTTTTACTACTAGGTAATATTTACTGAATAAAGGGACTCGTTTTAAGCAACCATTGCTTTATTTCCACCGTCGTTTTGGTGACCGTGTGTCACATCCAGTCACATGGACACACATCAGTCTCACTGGACAAAGTGAAAATCCTGGACACAGAGCCAGACTTATTTGCTAGAGGGATCAAGGAAGTCTACAACATCAGAGCCCTAAAACTATCTTTCAACAGACACGAAGGGCGCCATCGACTTTCTGCAACTTATGATCCACTGATCACGGAGTCACGTGTGCTATTTACATAACGTGACGTCACAGAAGCAGTGGATCGTCCATTCCTTGACAAAGACTAGAGTCGCTCAGTCGAAAATTTGGGTAAGTCCATTTTATTCTGTGTTGGAGATTGTAGTTAACAGGTGAACGTTGATATTTTTCCATAATCAGATTGGTCATGGACATCAGCGGATGACTGAAAAATGACAAACACTTTGCTCTGTTTAGATATTTTATTTATCAATCAATCTGTACTACTACTTAGCTTTACCTTAGCCTCAATGTTTACTCGCTAATCATCTGTCTGTGTCGTTGAAGACTCGGGCATTACTTGGTGCAGACCACACAGGTCAGCTCACGGCCCTGCACGTAGCTGGGACACGGCAGGGACCCGCAGCTGGCTTAGTCCCGGACAAGTCTCTTTTGGAGCGCCTGCGCAGAAGCCCTCCCATCGTGGCGTTGTTGTTCTGTGCCCCGGAGTCAGTCTCAGCGACGTGCCCAGGCTGTTCTCCCTCAGGGCTCTGCACAGAACCGGTCGGGTAGGACGGAATATACCACAAGTCAGTACGCCATGTTTAACCGTGTGCTTGCTGAGATTTGGGGGATATAATATACTAGAAGGCAAAATGCAAACGCACAATCTACTGGCAAAATCGGGCTTGTACAATCCACATGCATGGTACCTGCGTAGGAGGACTATTATACAAGCACCGTAAGAGTTGTGGCTGTCCTGGCCTGCTGGCTAGAAAGTCCGTATCAAAGACTCAAATATCTAGCGCTGTAACTACATATATTGTAACTACTCCTACTGTTGACAATATGGCTACTTACTTCCGACGTTTGTTGTTGTTCGGCGTAGTTGTGTGGGAAACTCCCGCCTCGGATCTGTGTTTCCAGCACGACAATCCGCTCCCTCAGGGACAGGACCTCTTCCTGGTCTCTCTCGGCCCGAGCTTGGAGTTTGGCCATGTCGTCGTGATCTCTCTCGGCTCGAGCTTGGAGTTTGGCCATGTCGTTGTGATCTCTCTCGGCTGCTGTTTGGAGGGTGGCCACACTCTCTTGTAGTTTAGCTATCCCCTCTTGATCCGTCTTAGTCGTCACAGTAAGGATAGCCACCCTTTCTTGTAGTTTAGCATTCACTTCGTGATCTCTCTCGGCCGCTGTTTTCAGGGCGGCCACACTTTCACGGAGGTTTCCCATCTCATGCCCGATGTTCTGCACGATCACGGCCAGCACCACGGCGGAGGCGAACACCGCGGCGGCGCCGAGAACACCGACGACCGAGCCAAGCGGGCCGCCCGTGCGCTCCCGACGGGCGCTTCTCTCCGGCATGATGAGGTGACCGTAAGGAAGCTTCTCAGACGTCATTCTCTCAAGGTAGTGTTAGTGAAGGTATCTAAGACCTGGTGTAGTTCAAGATGAGCCAGAATTGTCCCAACGTTGACTGTTCGGACTGGCTCGGACTGCAATGAGGAAACAGACGCAGGTACGGTCGCATCAGATCAAGTCAATTAAACCGGATAAACCCAGTCCGACTATTGTTGTAGATAACCTCGCAGGTCGCTTTTAACACCTTTAGGCAAGACTGGATACCAACAAGGTCTGGGACGTTATCTCTGAACTATGGTATTTAGATATATGTTCTTATCATGTGGATAAGAGCGTCAGAAACATGTTTGTGCCACAAAACATTCGTTGCGACGTCAAAACCAGTCCCTATCACGGTCATATTGACCATAATATCAGACAGCTGGACGGATCCAACCAAACATGCTACCTTGAAAGAGATCAAAGCTGCATGAATGTGCAATATCTTTCATTGAAGTGATTTCTCTCGTTGAGCCAGTCAAAAAGTGAACTTTAGAAGTTCAAATAATCTGTAGTGTTGCATATACATGTAGTACGTAGTGTTTGATACCTTACGTGATGTGAAGTGTGTGAGTTTTCAAACCAGTTGAATTCAGCATTTATTAACCCTTGTATTATAAGTCAATTCAAAAGATTTTCTGAATATTGCAATATTATACCAGATTCTCTCTTCTCGCTAATAATTTGGTATCTACGTACCAATGGCCTTTTGGGATTTGCTACGTTTGCCTAACTGGAATCAAATCATAAGATTTTAGTTTTCCAGCCAGCTTCGAGAAGTCATCACCACAATATTGAAACAATCTTAGCAAAAGGCCCTGGTGGGAGGATTCGTTTAAAAAATTTGCATCTGTCAAATTTCAATGGGTGAACCTTCCGTTCAAGAATAAAAAGGGGGACAAACACTTTGCTCTGTTTACTTGTTTTATTCACCATCTATTTTGTACTACTACTCTGCTCTGCCTTCGTCTCAGTCCCTTTTATTCTAGTGAACTAGCTGGGTTGTAGAAGACGCGAGCGTTACTTGGTGCAGACCACACAGGTCAGCTCACGGCCCTGCACGTAGCTGGGACACGGCAGGGACCCGCAGCTGGCTTCTACCGGGTAGAACAGAGCGCCGTTCACGTTTACGTGTCCGCCGGGCCTGGTCTCGGGCTCCCCGTCCATGCAGACAAACTCAGTGCGGTGGTAATTATAATGCATTGTCATTAGGTACCCCTTGTACTCCCGAGTCCAGCCGCTAGGACAGCTGAGGCGGGCGGGGATCATCAGCTTGGAGCCGCGAGACGCCACGTGGCAGACAGCGCAGGGGACGTCGTGGTCATAGACGGAGGCGCCTTGGAAGGGGTTGTTTCCAAATTCGTCGACTTGATACTCCGCGCCATACATGTACGCACTACCCTGGTTTCCATCCGTGAAGACCCCCCACTCAGGATCCTTCGTTAGGCAGACGTAGTTGGCGCCTCCCCCGCTGTGAGAGTAGTGTGCGCCTCCAGCGATACCTGAGAAATAAAGATATTGTCGTCACGATTCTCTCGTTGGGAAGGGACTAGCAAATGGAATTTCATCAGGTTGGTAATTATTCATATAGTAAGGTTCGTTCGGCACAACCAATGAATACTTACTTCCGACGTTTCGATGTCTATTAGACAACAACATCAGGGTAAAATGACTGGAAACTACTTCTTGCTGCTACTCAAGGAGGCAGTTTGGATCAGAAAATCAGCTCCAGTCATGAACAGAGACGACGGGGGATACAATTAAGCTGAGCCACGTTTGGGACGGCATTCTTGCTGCTACAGCGCCACCTACATAGCTTATAAGTAGCAGCAAGAAGTAAGTAGTTTCCAGTCATTCTACCCTTATGATTTTGTCTGATAGACATCAAAACGTCGGAAGTAAGTATTCCTTGGTTGTGCCAAAAGAACCCTACTATATGTGACCAGTTCATGTTTTTCAAATGACGACTTACCGTCGTAAACGAGTGACGTCTCGGTGTCATTCGGACAGGTGGTCCTTCCCCAGCGGATGTACACGGAACCTCCTGGGCAAGACAAAAGGAAACGATCGCCACACACAGACCTGATAACGGAATACTAAAATAAAACTAAGAACACGACCTATTTACCAGACGCGCATCCCTGTCTTGCCAGTGAAAGGGCTTGTCACCCCGCAAGGGCGTTATAACCCCGTGTGTAACCGTGTCACCCAATGATGATGACCGACCTATTCCTATTAAGCGTGAAGGTTATAACTGATAATGATATGACTACCGAATGAATATACAGAAGAGCACAACACACAACACATGGCACATTCCTGATTCCATTGGCTTTTTCTAGTGAATGTACGAGCTCCTTTTGCCGAGAACATTCAGGTATAGTGTGGATGTATGTGATTCTCACCTCCGTCCCCGTCCGCTCCTGTCTCTCCCTTCTCCCCAGGAGGTCCCTGTACGGGGCAATAGACAGAATGCGTCATTGTTACAGTTAGTTATGAAGGCAGTATTGCTACATGATAGTATATCCACCGTATTGAGGACCAAATGCACTGCCAATGATCCTTACCTCAGGTCCGATGTCACCCTTCGGTCCTATCGGCCCCTGCGGTCCCGGCTGCCCGTCTCTTCCCGCAGCCCCGTCCCGGCCCGGCGCGCCGTCCCGACCGTCTCGACCGGGCGAGCATTGCAGACTGGTACAGGCTGATGTTTCAGTTTGCTCAGTAAAACCCACATGACCTATGATAGGATAGGATAGAGTACATATGTTACGGTATTTGCCATGCAGCACCTGACAAATGAAGATCTTAACTTAGTCTAATGGATTGATGAATATGTTAGAATGAAGTAAAATCTGTACCATTTTCACAAGAAATCTGGCGTGTGTTCCTCGGTACGTCGTCAACATCATTTCCTGCAAGCCCAGCATCCGCTGTCGCCATTGTCTTCCTCATGTCCTGACAGATACAGTGAATTAAAGAAGCCGTTCATTGTTTGTCAGAAGAAAAGTATTTCTCGACATTAAACTCGGTCAGTGCAATCACCAAGTTCATAAGCTGAAGCTGTCAAGCCAAAGACAACACTTCCGCTGCCTGGGGGATTGTTCCAACTAAACAGGATGCCCTTTGGTCTTGTTAATGCACCTGCTTAATGTATCGCAAGAGTTTCATCAATAAACTTAGATGACGTAATTGTCGTCGGCAAATATGTTAGTAGCACATGCAATAATAGACGTTATGGTCTAACACGCCCATCAAACCATGATTTAAAAATTAACGATATATAACCAAAACTATTCGGCAAAGGAGACTGCGTTTTGCTGGTCATGGCTGGAGGAAAAAGGACAAAATACTAGTAGTGCACAAACTGTTACTGTGGAATCCGAACTACGGAAACAGAGGCAGGGGAAGAAAGCGAAAGTCGTACACTAAGCAGCTTGCTGAAGACAGCGGTTTGGACCTGCAACAACTACCCGCACCGATGGATGATAAAAAGGGGTGGAGGAAACTAGTTATGTGGAGATTCCGAGCGAGCTCGCCGGAGTGAGTGAGAGTGAATAACCAGGCTGGCGCATGGACCAAATGGATTAGATTTACCAAACAGCAAAACAATAACACCAAGTGTTTGTTTCATTCCATTGTACTCCTCGCATTCCAATGTGCTATCTTTGTTTTCCCTCCCTTTCCCTAGTTACTTTGAACAATATGGTCAATTGTCTTCACATTTGTGGATCTGGTAACTTGGTCCAATGCAGTAATATTGAGTTAAATTCAGTATAGGCGCCTTAGTCGTCTATGAATGAGGCATTCCCTTCACTTGGGAGTTTATGATTTGGTTGGAAACTGTTTCAAAGCCTTTGAATTCAAATTCTCAAAATGACAACTATTAATTTCCTGTGACGTATGTAACTATGTGCATGGGAATTCTTCCACCTGGCAGATATTATTGATAATAAATTCTACATACTGTTGACTGCTGGAGAAAATCGTATACTGAGAAAAAAAATATCCATCCATTCATTTCAAGTCGAGCCGATGAGATCCAATATAAGGACAGCAAATAGACTACTTTTTCTTCAGGACGATCGAACGACAATGATTAGAAAGAGCATATGATGAATTATGTCAACATTCAGAAGGTATCCATATGGTAGCATTTTACCAACTTCAACTTTACCATTTCCAACTTCAACGTCATGATCTCTTCAGCAGAATGGATTAACACATGGGCTTTTCTAAGTATACGGGGTATAGTAATGAAAAGATATGGAAAAAAATATATATATATAGCAAAAACATATGACAAAAGAGTCTCTGAAGGAGTCCATATGGCAAAGTTTACCTCCATTTCCATCTTCAACGAACTCATATCTTCTGCAAAAGAAATAATCATCTGCTGAAGTTGACGAAAACCCTCTCTCCAATCTCCGTCGTCCGACTGGACAGCCTGAGCCCCAGCGAGAACCACGACAAGGAAACAGAAGACCGGAGCCACCATGTTTCATGTACGCAGGGCCAGAGATTGTGAATGTAAAGCAATGTACTTCGTCCTGTGCGTTGTGCCGTCTGCAGTCGACTTTTATACACGGCACTATCCAAACATACTAGTTACGTACATATCACGTGGGTGTGATAAAATTGTTGTGTCAGCTGCAAAGAGAACGTCAGGTGCCAAAAAAATCCTGTGTAGTACAAAATATGAAATGATTGTAAACCAGATGATGTATCGTTATATGTCTCACAATTCCGTTGTCGCGGCATCCCAGGCATATCTAACATGACCTTACTAATATAAATGAAGGACGTACCTAGATGTAGTCTTCCCATATTTCCTCTTGAGTCCCTGAATATTACATCTAATCGTGGCATGCAGGTAATAGCAGGTTATGTATGTATCTTTACGTTCACATCAATCATCATCATCCGGTCGTACTGGTTGCATTTCGGATACTTGCAATTAGTTGTGGCTACAATAGGGTTTCATATGGCCCCTGAATGTCCGAAACGCCAAACTGTGGTTTATTGCTAAATGCAAATCTGGATACCAGTATGGCAGCCGACGCAATGATAACGTCACGTCGCAATATCAACTTCCGAAATCTATAAGCCCACTACGATATACTCATTCTAAACTTTGACTTATTGGTAGACATAAAATAATCTACTTAGCTGTTTTCTTTTAAACATGAAATATCCAACAAATGTCGCATAACCAAGGTGCTTCATATATATATAGTCTCCTAATTAGTCCCAAAACGCAAAGTCGATAGAGGAACTTCCACTAGGTGTCGCAAGAGGGAGCAGCTAACGTGGTGTATCATACCATGGCAATACTTTCATGTACCATTATGGCCGTATCCTCCAGGTTGGAAATGTGTTTCACGTAGCATCGTTTCTAACCATTTACTTATAAATTACAGAGGGACAGTAAAAACAGAACGACGGTTTATTGAATAAGAAGTTTAATTCAGATATAGCCATGTCATATTTTGTTCGTTCAAGCATTGGCTGTGCCTCTTTTTGAACTCAACAGACATATTATTCATCGTGTAGGACCATATTCTGGTCCTTACCATAATAAATACTTCCACCAATCTGCACATAGTTTATATACAAGCTCCTTCGTGGACACTGCCATTTCTATAGGTGGAATTATTGACTCTGCTGAGCAGAATATGTACAGAAATTCTGTGTCCAACAACAAAAACACCCGCACAATATTCCAGAGTTTTCTGGGTCGTCATGCCCCACTTGCGATAGTTGCTATATCATAGATGAGGCGTGTATTTAATGCACATGTCTATCCTTAGCAACGCGAGATGCAAAGGCTTCGGCTTGGTCTGTCTATTTACATGGATGGGAAGCGGAGTGATACTAATAAGCATGAAGTGCAAAGTCCTGTTTTCATTGGTCGAGCGTGCAACTGCTAACGGTACGCTTAGAACTCTGGGAGGAAAGCGGCGTAACAACTACGTCAGGACTGCGCTATATATACTACAGTGCCGTCGAAGGAAGAAGCGCTAAGCATGGCTGCTACTAGTACTAGATGGTACTTAAGTTAAGAGGAAGAGGAACGACTACGCCGTGATAAATTTGACTTGTCTGTTTAAATCTTCATACATATTAACACATCTACTAACACCTTGTATTTTCTGACAAATAGAAACATGTAACTTTCAGGACGGTTCCCAAAGAAAGTTTAAGTTACCCGATGTAGCTTAATAGTGGATGTCAAGTTTTCGGTGAGCTTGTGTCAGATTGTAAGATGACCTTTGGCGTTTTCCTCTTGACATCTGGCAAACTTTTTAAGCCAGCACCACGTATGCTATCACCATAGTAATTGATTAATCACAGACAAAAGTTAAAGTTACTGCTATTTACATTTCTTGTCAAATACATAAAACTTTCCACATGTCAAATTGTATTTGGAACCCTTGAAGCAAAAAATTGAAAGAAAAAAGACTTTGCTCACTTTAACAATTTTATTACGCATTCATTTCGGCTTTGCTACTTGGCTTAGCCTTAATGCCTACTTTGCCCATCTTCTAGCTGTGTAGATGTTGACGATGAGGCCGTCACTTGGTGCAGACCACACAGGTCAGCTCACGGCCCTGAACGTAGTTGGGACACGGCAGGGACCCGCAGCTGGCTTCTACCGGGAAGAACAGCGCTCCGTTTTTGTTCTCCTGTCCGCCGGGCCTCGCTTCGGGCTCCCCGTCCATGCAGACGAACTCGGTGCGGTAATTGTTGTAGCGATCGGTCATGAGATACCCCTTGTACTCCCGGGTCCAGCCGCTAGGACAGCTGAGACGGGCGGGGATCATCAGCTTGGAGCCGCGAGACGCCACGTGGCAGACAGCGCAGGGGACGTCGTGGTTATGGAGGGAGGCGCCTTGGAATGGGTTGTTTCCAAGGCTGAGTTCATACTCCGCCCCATACATGTACGCGGTACCCTGGTTTCCATCCGTGAAGACTCCCCACTCAGGATCCTTCGGTAGGCAGACGTAGTTGGCGCCTCCTCCGCTGTGGCTGTAGAGAGTCCCACCAGCAATTCCTTTAAAATAAACATACTGATTACTGTCGTCACGATTCTCTCCTAATTTCCCCATCTCCCTAGCGATATTCAAGTATTTCTGAGGGCGCGTACCGTCAAGTAGTTCCATTCAACAAAAGTTTGTAACGTGGCCAGTTCAGTTATAAATGACGACTTACCGTCGTAAATGAGCGACGTGTCGGTGTCATTCGGACAGGTGGTCCTTCCCCAGCGGATGTACACGGAACCTCCTGGGCACAGAAAGGAAAAACGATATGTCATATGAAACATCCGAAGATCACGGAGCCTCCTGGACAAGACAAAGGGAAACGATTTGCATCGACACACAGAGACTCGGACGGGTGGCATGGCGCATCCCTGTCTGGTAATTAGCCAGCGAAAGGGTATGTAAACCCACAAGGGGCGGTATAACCCCGTTACGTGTAAGCAGATCGACCGATGATGGCGACCAATTAAGGTAATACTTAATAGTATGACTACCAAATAAATAAAGAAGAGCACAACAGGACCCGTGACACAACACGTCACACATAACACACTTCTGACCCCAAGCTCTCAGAGTCAGTTGCTGTGTAAACATGCGTGACTCTAACCTCCATCCCCATCCGCTCCTGTCTCACCCTTCTCTCCCGGAGGTCCCTGTACGGGCGCAATAGACAGTACGTGTCATTGTTACTGTTAGTTATGAAGGCAGCATTGCTACATGATAGTACATCCACGATATTTCAATGGCAACGAAATGACAATGAGCCTTACTTCCGGCCCGATGTCGCCCATCGGCCCTATCGGCCCCTGTGGTCCCGGCTGCCCGTCTCTTCCCGCAGCCCCGTCCCGGCCCGGCGCGCCGTCCCGACCGTCTCGACCGGGCGAGCATTGCAGGCCCAGGGTACAGGCGGACGCCAGAGTCTGCTCACTCAAACCAACGTGACCTGTGGCAACAACAATTCCAACGTCCGAATCCGGTTTTCGAACTTTCGACCGCATTTCGATTTATTCTGTCTGTTTATTCTATGGAATTCCGTGAGATACAAGTGATGCAGCGTGCACGTGTTACATTATCCCGTGCGGAATACCTGTATCGAAGCTTATCGTGGTCCAGGTTTGACATAACAAGGTCCATTATATCTGTGTACTAAAGCCCATGATCCCCATAGCTACCGATTTCCAACATATGCAAGATTGACATTCCACATGCAGATTAGAAAGCGAGCATCTTGACTAATGTCTTGAGTAATATAGAATAAAGTAAAACTGTACCATCTTCACAAGAAATCTGCCGTTTGTTCCTCGGTGCGTCATCAACATCATTTCCTGCAAGACCACCATCCGCTCTCGCCATGGTCTTCCTCATGTCCTGATAGATACAGTGAATTAAAGAATCTCGTCATTGTTTATCACAAGCAAAGCATTTCTCGACTTTATACTCGGAAATTGTAATTACCAAGTTGATATAGCTGATGCTGACAAGTCAAAGACACAATTTTCGCTCTCCTGGGGGATTGTTCCAACTAAAAAGGATGCCCTTTGGTCTTGTTAATGCACTGCTTCATTTCAACGATTCATGGATCGGGTCTAGCAATATTCATAAATGACGTAATTGTCTACATAAGACATTTTAGTAACATCTGCATGAGTTAGTCGCCTGTCGAGCCATAGCTCAAAACTTAACGACAGATAATCAGGGTGATATTTGGACCTAGTCGACTAGATATACTAAACGGTTTTTGTTCTCATTATCCTCCCCAAATCTACTCAACTATCTTTGTTTTACAGTCAATTGTTCTTACATTCAAGGATTTTGTAATTGGCCCATAATATATTGAGCTTAATTAATTCAGTATAGGTATCCATTATTCATGGATACAACAGAGGACATGTTAATCTGATCGCCAGGTTCTGTCTTCGAAGCTGCTCAAAACCTGTGCATATGAAACATGTTTGACAAATTCACAAAATGGCAACTATTCATGAAAACGTGGGCATATATGTGCATGGGAATTTTGCCACCTGCCACATAGTCCTAATTGTAAATACAGATTCTACAGATTGTTGACTGGTAGGAAACCATATGGCGAGAAACCCGATTCATGCAGTCATTTAAAGACAACGACGCAATAAAATTCAGCTCACAAAGAACAACATAAAGATAGATTTGCTGCAAGACTTAGGAATGAAAAGCCAATAGGAACAGCAAAAAACTTTTTAGCAAAAACGAATGAAAAAAATACCAACATTTGAAACGCATCCATATGGTACATTTACTTCCAATTCTATTCTTGATCTCCTTGGCAAAACCCATCATCATCTGTTATAGTTGAGGAATTTGTACCCGTCAGGTACCAGGTAAGTGTCTTTGGAAATCTTCATGTACCGAACTCATCACAAAGATATAAATTCACCTGGTGTACTATAGCAGCAGGTAAGTAACCAATCGGAGTAATGAGACTGTTTTACGTGCTCGGGGCACTCCTTTATCACGGTAGCCCCATATTACTTTCCTTCCGAAAGACAAATGCAATTTCTTACAACATGTCCGAGGAGAGCCGACCCTGGGATCGAACCCATGGACCTATGAAATTGGATCCAGATGCCAAGCACCGGGGTTACTTAAACCTCTCGGCCACAGAGACATATACATGGACTTACCTCCACCTCCATCTTCAACGCCTTCATCTCGTCGGAAAACATTTGCATTATCTGCTGCAGTTGAAGGTCTCTGGTGTCCAGCTGGAAAGCCTGAGCTCCAGCGAGAACCACGACAAGAAAACAGTAGATTAGACCCACCATGTTTCGAGTTTACCTATCAAAGGGAAAGAAAGGATGTGCTTCTGTGGACTTTGTCTCCTGCTGTTCACTTTTATACATGGCACTGTTCAAACAAAGCATATTTATTATTACATAGTTGGACCGATGACATTGTAAACGTCACACGTCAGCACCATGAAAACCGTTGTGTCAGCTGAAAAGACAACGCCATGTGTCTGAAGAATGGTATGTAAGATAAATACTATACTCACTACATGTTTATTCATCAATATTCACGTCTGTATCGATCAATAGGCTAATGGATCAAAGAACTCAATTCATCATATTGGTGTTTCATTTGCGTATCGGTATATTACGGCTCAGAAAGGTCCTCAAATGAAGTTTTAGCGTCAATGAGAATTTCAGGACTGATTCTGACCGGTTCGCATTGTACTGCAGCACTAGATGTCGCTGCTTATAGTTACAGAGGTGGTCACCGAACTATAAGTATGGACACCTACTGCTGCAGTACAATGCGAACCAGTCAGGATCGTCAATTCCTTGACAAAGACTAGTCTAAGAGTCGTTCGGTCACAAATTTGGGTAAGTCCATTTTATTCTGTGTTGAAGTTTACAGTTGAAGCCAAGCGAACGTTGAAATGTTTTCATAATCACGGTGCTCATGGACATCAGCGGATGACTGAAAAAAGAACAAACACTTTGCTCTGTTTGCCAGTTTTATTCAGCATCCAATTTGTACTATTACTTGGATTTGCCTTAGCCTCAATGCCAATTTGCTAATCTTCTATCTGTGTCGTTGACGACGCGAGCATTATAATTATTTGGTGCAGACCACACAGGTCAGCTCACGGCCCTGCACGTAGTTGGGACACGGCAGGGACCCGCATCTTGCTTCTACCGGGTAGAAAAGAGCTCCGTTGTGGTTCACGTGTCCGCCGGGCCTGGTCTCGGGCTCCCCGTCCATGCAGACGAACTCGGAGCGGTAATGGCTGAGGCTTTCGGTCATGACGTACCCCTTGTACTCCCGGGTCCAGCCGCTAGGGCAGCTGAGACGGGCGGGGATCATCAGCTTGGAGCCGCGAGACGCCACGTGGCAGACAGCGCATGGGACGTCGTGGTTATGGACAGAGGCGCCTTGGAAGGGGCTGTTTCCATGGCTGAGTTCATACTCCGCGCCGTGCATGTGCGCGGTATCCTGGTTTCCATCCGTGAAGACTCCCCACTCAGGATCCTTTGGTAGGCAGACGTAGTTGGCGCCTCCTCCTCTGTGAGTGTAGAATGTTCCCCCAGCGATGCCTGCAAAATAGACAAAGTAAAATACTATGGCTTTGTGACCGGGATGAGTTTGTTCTTCGGAAATATTGAGCTTCGCAAATATAACTACCATCTGTCACCCCTCACCGTCGTAAATGAGTGACGTCTCTGTGTCATTCGGACAGGTGGTCCTTCCCCAGCGGATGTACACGGAACCCCCTGGACACCAAAGGGAAAGACGATATGTCATATGAAACAAACAAACCTGAAGATTATATATGAATGAAGACCATTATTTTACATACATACCCTCATGTTTAAGTATAATCCCCAACAAGACAATGGTTTACACATTCATCATATATATATATATATATATATATATATATATATATATATATATATATATTTACAATGCCAACCCAACACAAAAATTATATTCTACTAAATAAATTGAACGTTTTTCTTCTTTTTGATGGTGAAAACGTTGGAACGGATGTGTTTTATAAGCAAAGTATCACCAGCATTAGATAAACAAATATTCACCGTGAAGTTGACCAGTCTATTGCCGACCCTACTGATTCATCTGTGAAGTAACATCGAAGCACACAATACACTCACCGATTCCACTATTACCAGATGGCTCCTCTGCGCCTTTCTGTCCTTTGACCCCTTGTATTCCAGCCTCTCCTTTGGAACCCTTTGGTCCTGAAACAAACAGGTTTTGTCATTATATGCTTCTCACAACCACTATTGAGAGAAAATTAATCCAAGCAAAGATGATAATATGCCGGAAGGAAAAATATAAGCATTCAACTTTGCAGCGAACGTTGTATTAATTTACTGAAAGGGAAATTGACATTAGTATGGATCCATTTCAAAAAGAAAACAGTGCCTCATAGTGGTAAATGATTTTGAAGGAATTCATCAAATTACCACTCCAAATTTGAAGGTACATGCAGCTCCCAATTTAAAAGACATACAGTACGTCAGTCGAAATACAAAAGCCCAACAGTTGTGTAAAAGCCAAGCGTAACTATCACCCTATTATCAAGGGCTAGCCCTATATCAAATCAAATCAAACTATCACCCATACCTGTGCCTGGCTCTCCGGGTGGTCCAGTGTCTCCTTTCTGTCCAGGATCGCCCTGTTAGAATCACATAGTAGAAGACCATATGTCTTCGTGATCGTTGTTGATAAAACATGACAAATTAAACAAAGTTTAAATACATGAAGTTTAGGACAGACCCGAAAAATGATTATTTCTCTAATCAATGATTTAAGAAAGCCGTCCGTTTCTTTTGCTTATGGGTCAATAAGCCAACAGAACAGGCAGCAATCTGAGAACAGGCTGTGTTCAATACAGTTTGGTTTAAACAATATCAAGACAACTTGATTATAGACTCCGGGTCTTTCCATCGCACCTTGAGTCCGGGGGCTCCCGCCAGCCCGTCCCGTCCGTCCCGACCGTCCCGTCCCGCTTGGTTTGGACAACAACCTGTAACGGAGCGGACCTAACGTTAGAATGGAGACTGAGAGCTTTTGTTCTACACGGCATTATTCTAAATGTAGTGGAGAGAAAATCCAACTAAACCGCATACTATCCTAAAATTCCTAAGTCATCAACTTTCGACACGTCACATTTCCAAACCGGGACGCGGTCGGGTACCTTTCGGGAACGGAAAGTACGTAAAGAGAATAATTGTGAGCATTATATTTGTATATTTCAACGTACTCGTATGCTTTTCTATTTTTCATTTCCACAAACAACCCGACCGGTTCCCGGTTTGGATGTAATAATTAACCTGTATTGTGAAACGTGTAGACTTAAGTGATGTCTTCCTTCAATGTGCTTCTGAGATAATCTCACCAAAAAATATACAAATCTATCTATACAGATGAATAGTTTCAATTACGCATAAACACAACCAGGCCCATTCTGAAGGAACAAAAACGTCTTGAAAAATATGTACCTAATCCAGGTGGGAGTCGGAGTGAGTTCCCGGACAAGTCTCTTTTGGACCGTCTGCGCAGAAGCCCTCCCATCGTGATGTTGTTGTTCTGTGCCCCGGTGTCAGTCTCAGCGACGCGCCCAGGCTGTTCTCCCTCAGGGCTCTGTGCAGAACCGGTCGGGTAGGACGGAATATATCACAAGTCAGTACGCCATGTTTAACCGTGTGCTTGCTGAGATTTGGGGGATATAACATACCAGAAGGCAAAATGCAAACGCACAATCTACTGGCAAAAACGGGCTTGTACAATCCACATGCATGGTACCTGCGTAGGAGGACTATTACACAAGCACCGTAAGAGTTGTGGCTGTTCTGCTGGCTAGAAAGTCCGTATCAAAGACTCAAATATCTAGCGCTGTAACTACATATATTGTAACTACTCCTACTGTTGACAATATGGCTACTTGCTTCCGACGTTTGTTGTTGTTCGGCGTAGTTGTGTGGGAAACTCCCGCCTCGGATCTGTGTTTCCAGCACGACAATCCGCTCCCTCAGGGACAGGACCTCCTCCTGGTCTCTCTCGGCCCGAGCTTGGAGTTTGGCCATGTCGTCGTGATCTCTCTCGGCTCGAGCTTGGAGTTTGGCCATGTCGTTGTGATCTCTCTCGGCTGCTGTTTGGAGGGTGGCCACACTCTCTTGTAGTTTAGCGATCCCCTCTTGATCCGTCTTAGTCGTCACAGTAAGGATAGCCACTCTTTCTTGTAGTTTAGCATTCACTTCGTGATCTCTCTCGGCTGCTGTTTTCAAGGCGGCCACACTCTCACGGAGGTTGCCCATCTCATGCCCGATGTTCTGCACGATCACGGCCAGCACCACGGCGGAGGCGAACACCGCGGCGGCGCCGAGAACACCGACCGCCGAGCCGAGCGGGCCGCCCGTGCGCTCCCGACGGGCGCTTCTCTCCGGCATGATGAGGTGACTGTAAGGAAGCTTCTCGGACGCCATTCTCCCCCGGTAGTGATAGTAAAGCTATCTAAGACCTGGTATGGTTCAAGATGAGCCAAAATAGTCCAAACGGCGACTGTTTGGACTGCCAGGATCGCAATGAGGAAACAGACCAAGTACGCAGGTATGAATCAGATCAAGTCAATTAAACCGGATAAACCCAGTCCTACTATTGTTGTAGATAACCTCGCAGGTCGCTTTCAACACCTTAGGGCAATACTGGATACCAACAAGTCAATTTGTAACGTTACCTCTGAACTATGGTATTTAGATGTGTTGTTGTGTGGACAAGAGCGCCAGACTTTCCGTCCCTATTACTGTCATATTTACCATAAGATAAGAAAGCTGGACGTATCCAACCAACCTTTAAAGAGATCAAGGCTGTCATGACTGTGCAATATCCTTTATTGAAATATTTCTCTCGTTGCGCCAGTAGAAAAGTGTTATGAACATATACATATTGCTGGATACCTCATGTGTTGTGAAGTGTGTGTTTTCAAACCAGTTCATATCTGCATTTATTGATCCTTGTATTGTAAATTAATTCAGAAGATTTTCTGAACATTGTTATATTATACTTACTTCTCTCTTCTCAGTAATAATAGGTATCTACATATACCAATGGTATTTTGGGATTTGCTACGTTTGCCTAACTGGAATCAAAAATAAGATTTTAATTTTCAAACCAGCATCAAGAAATCATCACCACAATATTGAAGTAATCTTAGCAAACGGCCCTGGTGGAAAGATTCAATGTGTGAACCTTTAGTTGAAGAATAAAAAGGGGGACAAACACTTCGCTTTCATCTGTTGTTTTATTTACCATCTACATTTTGTACTACTCGGCTCTGAGCTCGTCTCAGTCCCTTTTATGCTAGTGTACTAGCTGGGACATTGACGACAGACCGTTACATGGTGCAGACCACACAGGTCAGCTCACGGCCCTGCACGTAGTTGGGACACGGAAGGGACCCGCAGTTGGCTTCTACCGGGTAGAAAAGCGCGCCATTGTAGTTCGCGTGGTCGCCGGGCCTGGTCTCGGGCTCCCCGTCCATGCAGACGAACTCGGAGCGGTAATGGTTGTGGCGTTCGGTCATGAGGTACCCCTTGTACTCCCTGGTCCAGCCGCTAGGACAGCTGAGACGGGCGGGGATCATCAGCTTGGAGCCGCGAGACGCCACGTGGCAGACAGCGCAGGGGACGTCGTGGTCATGGAGTGAGGCGCCTGGGAAGGGGTTGGTTCCAAGGCTGAGTTCATACTCCGCCCCCTGCATGTACGCGGCACCCTGGTTTCCATCCGTGAAGACCCCCCACTCAGGATCCTTCGGTAGGCAGACGTAGTTGGCGCCTCCTCCACTATGTGTGAAATGTGAGCCTCCAGCGATGCCTGAGAAATAAGCATACTGTCGTCACGTTTCTCTCCTAATTTCCCAATCTCCCTAGCTATCTAATAATCAAGTATTTCTGAGGGCATCAACCGTCAAGCAATCTCTGTCGACAAAAGTTTGTAACGTGGCAAGTTCAGCTTTTCAAATGGCGACTTACCATCGTAAATGATTGACGTGTCGGTGTCGTCGGGACACGTGGTCCTTCCCCAGCGGATGTACACGGAACCCCCTGGAAAAGACAAAAGGAAGCGATTTCGCAGTGAAACAATAATAAGGCTAAATAAAACTTAGATTACTATATGGATATGTAGAGGTCCCTGTTTCTATAGCCGTAACAGAACTGACCGGCCCCTTGACACAAAACACGACACATCACACATTCTTGAATCAATTCACCGACTTTCTTCCGATGTCGGTTGTAGTGTAAATATATGTGACTCTAACCTCCGTCCCCGTCCGCTCCTGCCTCTACCTTCTCTCCCGAAGGTCCCTGTATGGGGGCAATAGACAGAATACGTCATTGTTACAGATACATTTGAAGGTAATATTGCTTCATTCGCAATATGAAGGACCGAAAGCGTTGACGACGATCCTTACCTCCGGCCCGATGTCGCCTTCATTGTTTGTCACAAGAAAACTATTTCTCAACTTTAGACTCGGCCAGTGACCAAAGACAGCATTTGGCCTCCCTGGGGATTGTTCCAACTAAATAGAATGCCCTTTGGTTTTGTTAATGCACCTGCTTCATTACAACGATTTATGTATTGGGAGAGTTTCATGAGAATGCCCTATCAATAAACTTAGATGACGTAACTGTCATCGGCTAGAAATTTAGCAACACATACATGGAATGAACGATGGTTTAACAAACCTGCCAAATCGACTAGATTTACAAAACAACAAAATAAAAACATCAAGTGGTAGTTTCATCCCAATCTCTTCTTTGCATTCCATTTTTCTATATTTGTTTGCCCTTCCTTGCCCTGCCTAAATCAAACAATATGGTTAGTTGTCATCACATTTTAAGATCTGGTAACTTGGTCCAATACAGTGATGTTGGGTTTCCTTTAGTAAAGTCGTCTTAGTCATCTATGGATGAGGCATTCCCGTCACTTGGGAGTTTATGACTTGAATGGAAACTCTTTCGAAGCCTTTGAATTCAAATTCACAAAATGACAACTATTAATTTCCTGTGAAACATGGAACCATGTGCATGGGAATTCTTCCACCTGGCAGATAGTATTGATTATAGATTCTACATATTGTTGACTGCTGGAGATCGTATACTGAGAAAAAACGATCCACGCATTCATTTCAAGAAGAAGCAATAAGATTCAATCTAAGGACAGCAAATAGACAAGTTTTGTACAAGACCAATGAAACGCCATTAATGATAAAAGTCAAACATATTTAGCAAGAGCATATGATAACTTATGTCAATATTCAGAAGGTATCCATATGGAAACGTTTACCTCCATTTCCAGCTTCAACGTCTCGATCTCTTCAGCAGAATCCATCATCTAATCATAACAAATGGATTTTACCGTGAGATAGAGTCATTGAAATGCCAACAGACATGTCAAACAAGACCATTATGACAAAAATATCTGGAGTTCTGAAGAGGTCCGTATGGTAAGATTTACCTCCATTTTCATCTTCAACGTACTCATATCTTCTGCAAACGAAATCATCATCTGCTGAAGTTGACGAAAACCCTCTCTCAAATCTCCGTCGTCCGACTGGAAAGCCTGAGCCCCAGCGAGAACCACGACAAGGAAACAGAAGACCGGAGCCACCATGTTTCACGTCAACAGGGCTGGATATTGGACGGCAATGTGCTTCGTCCTGCGCACTGTGTCGTCTGCAGTCCACTTTTATACACGGCACTATGCAAACATACTAGTAACGTACATATCACGTGGGCGTGATAAAACTGTTGTGTGACAGCTGCAAAGAGAACATCAGGGGCCCAAAGACTCGTGTGTAGGACAAAATGTGAAATGATTGTAAAGCAGATGATATGTCTGTATATATTTGACAATCCCTTTGTTGTTGCATCCCAGGCATATCTAACATATGGCCTTGCTAAATAAAGGACGTATCTAAATGTAGTCTTCCAACATTTCTTCTTGAGTCGCTGAATATTACATCTAATCGTAGCATGCAGGTTATGTAATACTATGTATCTTTACGTTCACATCAATCATCATCATCCGGTCGTGCTGGTTGCATTTCGGATACTTGTAATTAGTTGTGGCTACAATAGGGTTTTGTAGGGCTTCTGGATGTCCGAAATGCCAAACTGCGGCTTATTGCTGAACGTAAATCTGGACACCAATATGGCGGACGAACTGATGACGTCACGTCGAAAGCTGATTTCAAATTCCGAAATCCGTTAGCATAATACGATGATATAATAACTCTAACCTCTGGCTTTTTGGTAGACATTAGATAATCTACTTAGCTATTGTATTTTAGAAATGAAATATCCAATAAATGTTGCATTGCATAACCAAAATGTTCAATATGTTGTCTACAAACTAGTCCCAAACGCAAAGTCGGTAGAGGAGCTTCCACTAGGTCTCGTAAGAGGGAGCAGCTAACTTGGTGTAACATACCATGGCAATGCTTTCGTTTAACATTTATGGCTGGATCCTCTAGGTTGCAAAATTGTTTCATGTAGCATCGTTTCTAACCATTTACTTATGAATTAAAGAGAGACAGTAAAAACAGAACGACGGTTTATTGAATAAGAAGTTTAATTCAGATATAGCTATGTCGTGTCTTGCTCATTCAACAATTGGCTGTGCCTCTTTTTGAACTCAACAGACATATTATTCATCGTGTAGGACCATATTCGGGTCTTTACCATAATAAATACTTCCACCAATCTGCACATAGTTTATATACAAGCTCCTCCGTGGACACTGTCATTTCTATAGGTGGAATTATTGACTTCGATGAGCAGAATATGTACAGAAATTCTGTGTCCAAAAACAAAAAAAACACCCGGACAATATTCCAGAGTTTTCTGGGTCGTCATGCCCCACTTGCGATAGTTGCTATATCATAGATGAGGCGTGTATTTAATGCACATGTCTATCCTTAGCAACGCGAGATGCAAAGGCTTCGGCTTGGTCTGTCTATTTACATGGATGGGAAGCGGAGTGATACTAATAAGCATGAAGTGCAAAGTCCTGTTTTCATTGGTCGAGCGAGCAACTGCTAACGGCACGCTTTGAACTCTGGGAGGAAAGCGGCGTAAGAACTACGTCAGGAGAGCGCTATATATACTACAGTGCCGTCGAAGGAAAAAGCGCTGATCATTGCTGCTACTAGTACTAGATGGCATGGATGACGTTGCTTAAAGGTCCATCATGTGACATTAGGACGATGTACAAAGTAGATTTCCCTCTAATTTCTTTACATAGTAAGTGAGATCTACAATATAGAATTACATACCGATATTTAGAGAGGGAGGTGACAACATAATTGCAGCATACAAACAGTGATGTTTCAGACTAGTGTACGGTATGTTGTTCAGAACAGAAGGGTCTAGTTTTAGTTTCAGGAACTTAGTATTCATTGTGCAGCTTCACAAACACCAGAAATACGACATAATGATGCAAATATACTGAAAAGTGGTTGTACATGTCATTCACGTGAAGGTTCCAGAGAATATGTATAATTTAAGGGCCAAAATGTCACATAATGGGCCTTTAATGGATGATATTCGATGGTATTGTGCCATATCAACCTGAGCGAGGATCTACGCATTGGTAACAGAGAGAGGCACTTATAAATGCAGCCTCCGATTTTTCCCCTCTCCGACTCTACCGACCTCCTGGACTCGTCATTTCTTTCACTGCACGGAATCTAGTCTTTATTATAAGCATGCATTAAATCATGCGTAAAGGTGAATTTGAAAATTTTTCCTTTACGTATGGTTTACGAACGCTTTACGTGTGCTATAAGATCAAATTTCGTGCAGTGCCTCTCCCAGAGGGAAGGGAAGGAACGCCGAGGTTAGGACGAGGCCGGAGTTGCTTGATGATGATTTTTCCAACGGGGCTGGTATTTATTTTGCAATCTTTAATTTAAAAGCACCACGAAATTCTAAGTACTATTACGATAACAACCTCCTCTGTGCAAGTGTGATAGCGTCGGATCAAGTCCTGAACGTCTGCACACCTACTGAAGGAAGCGCAACAAGAGGCGTACCTTCTTACCTGTCTGTATTGTACATTGGCCTAGGCTCACTTCGTAAACGTCTTTTCTAGTTTAGCCTCCATGTTTTCTATGTCCTTACTTGCTCAACCTCTGAAGTACATTTTTTTTAAAGGCAAGCCGCGTTTTCCAAAGCTTAGATAGTACACAATGACGAACTACACAATATTGCTGTTTCAGGTCACAATTTACACTAGCGGAGCATTCAAATAGTCAAAACATAGTCATCCTTTAACCAGATACACGAGAGAAAAAACCCATCATGTAAGGGTTACAGGAACACTATGTCGGGCTTGCGAAACGTGCCTTGTATACTCACTCACACCGTACATAGCCGACCAATTACAGCTGAAAGTACAAACACGTGGCTTTCGTGGACCAATCGTAGTGGAGACCTTCGCATGATGCTAGCTTCTTTTTCACACTCGGAAAAATCCAACTGCCAAATCCACTTTTCATGTCTTGCTTCGGTAGCATTCAAACGTGGGTGAACAGATGTAGAGGCGATGCCATATCCACTATTGCCGAGGTCTTGCGTGTTCTTGTCTCTAACTTGTTCCCTTGCCGTTCTTGACTTTAGAGTGCGATGAACAAATGGCGTTTCAATGAGGGTTGTGTCTGCCTCTTATATATATCTTCTTTATGTGTAGACGTTTCTTTCTCTCCATTAGGTAACATCCGAACGATCAACGTTGTAACGCGTGATTGCCGCAAATCGGATGGTTTTTGACGTCGTCGTAAATATTCCTGGTCCCTGGAATGGTCCATGCATGCCTGTCGTAAAATCTCCTACCGTTTCATGGAGTGGCGAAAGCGAGGTCAATGGCCGCTACCAGCAGCGACTTCGTCCGCCATGATGGGCGACGTGTTCGCGTTTTCATCACTCATACAGTCTTGTGCGCATGCGTCACTAGTATCCATGGGAACTCTGTTATCCTCAGCGATCGGTAACGCCGGGAGAACCAGGGATTTTTGTTTCCTGCAAAAAGGGGAAAAAAATGATCAGCAGTGGAACAATTTTTCAGTCATAAGCACGTTCACGGTTCCAACGAAGCATGTGTAACGACAGGTATTGAAAGTTTATTGCAAGCTCTTGCCCGAGGGCGTATTGCAAGTGACAAAAAATGATGTGGTATTGTGAGTAACTAGTATGTCAAAGGTGAAGCACGCCTGAAGCAAATCATGCAAAAAAGAAAGTACAACTTAACCAGAAAATCTTGAAATTAAAAAAAAAAGAAAAATATTATGCTAAAGGCTGAAAAGAACGTCAAGATTTGTCTTTTTTCCTAAACAAAATAGGACCAGGCTTGTTTTAACAGTTACCAGCAACTCCAATGATGAGGGTTTGTTCCCAAACAGGGATTCTCTGCCGCTGTGGCTTGCATGAGACTGGTAGAGCAGAGGATGAAGAAAAAGAACATCATGATGATGATGATGATTAAGATGGCGACGAAAAGGTGATTTGAATGAGGGTGACAAAGCGGTAGAAGAATTTTCTCTCCAAGCAGAGGTTGATGGGGAAGATATATATCTGTAACTGTATCGAAATAGCCAATATAACTGTATCTGTATCCATATAGCTGGTATAACCGCCCTTCGGCTTATCACACCAGTTTTGCAGGAAAGCGGTGCGGCAGCAGCTGGTTATCGTGACCATCTCCTCGTAATCGCATTTTTCCCGCCAGCCCAACTAGAAGGGCTCGCAAACGGAAAGAAACCAGTGTATATCAGGAGAAAGCCACAATCTTCTCAATCAGCCTATGCTTGGAGAGTAGAAGAATTGATGAGTGAAAAAAATGGTCAGAAGTTACAAGAAGAAAGTATTAGACATCAAAAATTTTGTCTTTGCTCACTTGACCGTATCAGCCTCGGTAGTATCTGATTTTCGCTTGCCCAGTATGTCAAAGTAAGAGTCCATCTGGAGATCCAGAGCTACACGCGCATTGGTCAGCGACATCACGTGATGCACGATCTCCATTATCTGCGTGGCGGTGTCCTCTTTCAGGGCCTGCAGCTCCGTCTCGAGTACCCGGATGTTCTCCTCGTATTTCACGGTGTTCTCGTCAACAGCCTTTTCTGCTTCCTGAAGCTGCTTTGATAGACTTGAGTTCTGAAAAAGGACAACATGCAATTACACTTCAAATGACTCAAGAAGGGAAACTGAGAAAGGACGGACGTTTGGAATAGTGATTGGTGGAAGTAGATTAATATTGCTCCTCTCCTTTGTTGCATCATTTTGTTCTATTTGCTTTATTACTGCCCCAACGACCCACACAGAAGGGATAGGTGAGATGAGGTGAGTTTGACCGCGTTTCTAAAATGGTATCTACATCAGTGCGTACATTGTAAGGGTCGACTTATAAATCCCAAAGAAAACAGCCGAGGTGCGAGTGCGACCGGCAGTGGTAAACGTTTTTGTATGATTTCTTCACTATTTATTAGCATCTATGACAGGTGGCTGATCGCTCATCCTTACCTGACTTCTTAACATGTCTATCTCGTCTGACAAGTGTCCGACTAGGGTCTCGCTCTGCAACAAGGCGTCTCGCGTCTCGGTAAGTGTCTCTGCGTCCTTCGCCGCCGCCGCTTTCGCTTCCTCCAACTGCAACAAGATGGCAAATCGTCAGTCGGTCGTTTATGTAAAAATACCTTTTGTGTTTACTTCTTTTGTCAACCTCAGTTTAACAGGGTGAAGAATGATGCCTAATAAAGTATATAGCAATGCAATGTGGCTTCAATACCACTGGCGTTTTCACCAGTCAGATCTGGTCAACCCTGTTCGTCTCTAAAAGTGTATTGGTTTTTCATGCGTGCAAAGGGTTGGCGCTAACGAATGAAGCTTACTCGTGGACAAGGTCGCCACAATCCGAAATGAAGAATTTAACCCAAGATTAACAAGATGTCCGAGCTGTGGACAACCCTGGAATCTGAAGCATATAGTGAAGCAGCGGGCGCTTACAACTAAAAAAAACGACTAATAACCAAATCAAATCTACTACTACTAGTACTGTAAATTCAGAAAAAAAATTGCGGTGTAATGTTCGCGGATTTCGCAGTGGCCGCTTCATCGCGAACATTTTTCCATGGCAGTAAGAGACTGCAGTGCATGGTGCTACCGCGAACTAAAAACCACCGCGAAAAGTCCCTTTTCCCGCTACCGCGAAATTAAATCCCCGCGAGCTTAAATGCATCTACAGTTGTGTAGTTGTGTATTAAACTGCATTTTTCATAAAATGGTGTTGTGGTGTTCTTACCTGTGTCCTGTACCACTGTTCCAACTCCTGCTTTGACATCCGGGCACTGTCCTCCTGCTGTACGGACATGCGCTGTAGCGTCTCGGTCAGCTCCACGTGATATTTCTGCACGCAGCTGCTCAGCTCCTCCATCTTCTTCTTCAGGGCGGCCTCGGCTTGCTTATCCTGGGAAACGGGGAGGAATAAAACAGTGTTCTTTTAGAGACCGTCTTGGAGATAGTGGTTGCTAATCTCCAAGCTGATCCTACGGTGCCATAAGATAGCATCAAAGCTGACCAAGGAGTATAGCCGGCCAAAGGGAGTCAAATGGGCCTCCGGTCGCATACACACTCCTAGGCCGGCTTCACTCCTCTGTCAGCTTTTGATATCATCGTATGCTACCGTAGGATCTGTTTTGAGATAGAGGTCAGGAATACCCTGTCACATAAGAAGAAATTCCATCGACTGACGAGTCTGTCAGCACCAAAATCTCATTTTTGGCAGTATTGCGCGCGGCATTATCTCGACCATCGAGCCTAATGAAATGTGATGGAACTTTGCAGGTTTTGAATCGTTGATCTTGTGGCGATTAACAAATACGGCCGATGCTCGTTGACTGTGTGACTCGTTGAACCTACTTAGTCCGCCACAGACCATCGGGGGACAAGGCAGATATTGAAGTGAGATTTACTTAATACAATGATTATTGTATTCGTGCATTTGTGTTTGGAAACCTTTCAAAACTTGACCTGTTACAAGTGAAAGACTTTTGATATTTTCTAAAGATAGATGGTATTTCCATAAGATTATCAAAATCTACCCAAGGCCACTGGTTAGTTCGTCTCCTTGTCATCCTTTCGGGTTCAATAAATCTCGGGGTTTGCAAGTTAGATTCACTAACTTAAAGTACTTAAAGTTAAACCACTCACCAGTCACCAAGCTAGTAGTGTATTGAGAACATAAAATGAGTTAGAATGATGCTTTTTATTATCAGCTTCTGGCAGACTTACTTTTTCTGTTTCTAGCTCACTTTTCTGTCGCACATGAAAATGAAATGGAAAATGCGTTATGGCATGGCAAGGTATTAGCAAAACATCTAAGGGTAAAAGCTACGTATGCAAATTAGACATAACCGTATATGTGTGACAATATTAGCAAGATGATAAGCAGTAACGTTATGTATATGTCTGAAGCAACGTAAGATTTTCTTCCTGTAATATGTAAGCCAATAACAGCACACAATGCAGCAACAATGCAACAGCAGTCCAAGCTGATATGTTATGCGCAAAGTACGGCATGCAATGATCTAGACATATGAAATGTCACAAGTTAGTAGTCTGTTGTGTTATTTCACCTCACGCCGAGCCAAGTCTGCTATTATTGTATAATTGTGTATATAGCTTTAAGAACCTTATTATGTTACTGTTCAATGGTTATATTCTTATTCAGTTAATATCCTTTTTTTCTAAATGGTAGCATGTTTTCTGTAACCTTTTCCTCTACCCTGAGCCGCATGAGCTGGCCCTCCTCCTGTTCCCGGGTCAGTCTTCTCTCCAGGTCATCTCGGTCCACCTTCAATTTCGCTAATTCCTGAGAAGCGAAAACATGTAAATCACGGTTACGGTCACTCTTACGTGAGAAATACAAGACATCGGTCACGGTCAATTATGCGTGATAAGTACAAATACTCCCCAAGCAGAGATTCGGCTCTGGCTGTTTGTTGGCGCTCAAACGTGAGACGTAAAGAAAACGGTATAAGATAAAAAGCCCGCTAAACACGCCTTAAAAAAACGTTAAAAACAGCTGGAGCTGAACCTTTGCTTGGAGAGCAAAGTAGCATAGAAAAGAAACTATACTCTCAACGCGTGCTGAATATTTCTGAATTGCATATTTCAAATGTTTGGGGAATTTACAGGACAGCGGATATTAGCAACACTAGCAGTCCTATAATTGAGGTTATGGTGCATCCTTTACCCAAAACAAACTATGTATGTGGGGTGAGCCTCTTTGCTGGAACTCGAATCTCGTAAAAGTTTCTACCACTTCCAGACTGGTTGTGATAGACGTTGACTTGAATATCAGGACATCTTTAATGGCTTTCTATTCTCTTTTGACACAAACGAAAAATCCATTTTCAAAGCCCTGATATCTGCTTGTTCCTTGTTATTAGCATATTGCATATGATATACGTTGATCTACGTGAAGTGGAAATAATTAGCAGCCACTAATTGTTTGTAGGTCATGCAGGTCGTAATTTCGCTGGAGGGCCTGTGAATGAGTGGGCGTATTTGTGCCATCTGGTTTTTCTCCCTGTCAAACAATTTATTGGTTGTTATGTTTGAATCATTGTCTAAATACTAACACAAGATATTTTTTTTTTTATTTTCACTCAAAAACGATCCTGGGAAACTGCCTCATCCTAATACTGGTATGAAAGCAGTGATTTACGATAATGGCAAATGTCTTATGTGAATTCAAACGAACATGACACAGGAGTAAATTTTGAATTTCAAATCATTTGCTTCCACTTCAACCAACATCTGACGGTCTAAGTGTGGCAAATTCTCGTGAATGACAAAACTAATGCAGCAACTACAGTTCAAGTTACCTTATAGTATATCTCAGCATCGTACTCATCTACTTCTTGAAAACAAGCACCGATTTTTGTATTCTTGTAAATCTTGCTTTTAAGTTCTCAAACAGGTGTTTATTTTGTTACGTTTGTGAGTGCCTGTCTGCATGATTAGGCATAGCTATTCAGGCGAGTTACGACGTAAACAGTTCAAAGATCACCAAAGATGAATGTTTCTGGGCAAAAGTGAAGTGATCCGTGATGTGGCTGTCTAATTACAATGCCGACACTCATATATGTATTATTATTCATTCAGGTTTAAGTTTAACTCAAGTAAAGCTTAATACCTACCTGTCTTGTTCGAGAAAGGTCTTCCCCTATTTTTGCTCGCATTTTAGATTCATCCTCCCATCTGAAAAGGCAGAAGAAAGGTTTTAGAGATGTGAAACAAGAATTTCAAAGCCTTACAATACACAACGTCACAGTACTGTGAGGTTGGATACTTTATGTTACGGATTCTGCACATGTAGTAGTAGCAATAGAAGTAGTAGGAGTAATAGTTGTAGTAGTGGTATTAGTAATAGTAGCAGTAGTGCTAGTATTTGTACTCATTGACGATGAAATAATTCATTACACTGGGTTCAGCATAGGTAGCTCGCGTCACAACAGTCACAAAACGTACAGACTGTCAACAATGACTGCGTCACCGAACAAGCATTTCCGCTCTTCTCCAAGTCGACCGTTCTTAATTATACCGAACGTAACATATTTCAAAGCAGGCATAGGGATGTCTTTCTCAAGCTCCTAAAGCAGCGAGTTTTTCTTTTTCATCTAAAAGGACCACTGCTGTGGGAACCGGGAGGTTGAGAATCATTACGATTTTTCCTCCCTATATCTGCTTGGCCAGAGATACGTCACGTCCGGTATCAATAAGAACGATGTACTGACTGGGGAATTTACGAGGCAGTGGAAATGAGTTAAGCCAGGACTGAAATAATATGTTTGCGTTTATGGTTATGTCTATGTTTATGCTGAAACTCTATTAGTGAAGCAGCATGTGTATACTTATTTTCCACACTAAGTAATTGCAAATACATACTATATAAGCGTACATTCCTAGTTACTTAGCAATAACCTAAATCAGTTATAACTTACTTATACATATAACAAGAAGGCTAACAAAAAGTAATGAAAATCAAGTATAGTAGATTTCGTGCATATTTTACTACAAATAAACAATGCACATGGGGCGAGCCTCTTTGCTGAAACTCCGTTCTGACGTAAAGGTTTCAACAACGCCCGTGATGCTATTTGCGTGGGTTGCTTGTTAAGCCTGTCAGTCCATAAAACCACATACTTATAGTTAACCACCCTTAGGAGAGAAGGTTATTGTGGTCAGGTAATCGTCCAGGTCGGAAACTCGTCTAGACAAACTGTTTTGTTCATTGGTAAATTCCGAGACAAACTCCTTCCGCCATTTTGCATTCTAAACACCCTCAATTCATTGTGAAAACTCGAACATTCGATATCAAACTTGTCAACATAAGACGGGGGTAAAGAAAGTTATTATGCTCTTACATATCGCGCAAACAGAGCTGTTAAGGTTGGACGGGAATACTTTAAAACTTCTCAAGTGCCCAACGAGGGTTCTCATCTGTTTGGAACGACGCCCCAAGATCAAATATTACCACGGTTATTCAAATGTCACGCGTAACCGTATACACGAATGGGTCACTTCTAATTACCTGGCTGTTGAAATGGTTCATTGTGTGTGAGAAATCACAACCATGGTCGGTTGTTCAACAGACACAAATAATAATGCTAATCCCTTATTTTGATATACATGTACGCCAACGTAACCTGCGAGGGTCCATTTCGGTGGGAAGTGGCTGTAAGAGGGCATACTTTACATTCTGAAGAACAATTGATATATTTAGTATATAACTTATATATCAGGGTATACAGGGTACAGACCGCGCATAAACGCTGATTCTACAGGTAGAGATCTGTATCCGATCGGGATGCATTGAACGTGGCCTCGCATTATAAGTGCTAAATTTCAAGTGAATTCATTTATGTAAAGCCACATTCTTAAATTTCATTGGACTTAGATTGGATCCCTATCGGCAGAATCGGCGCTTCTGTATATACAACATTTCACATTTTATATCAGGGTCATCTATACCCTGATGTGTGTGTGTGTGTGTGTGTGTGTGTGTGTGTGTGTGTGTGTGAAGAGAGAAAGAGAGAGGGAGTGAGTGAGAGGGTGATGGAGAGAAAGTGGGGCAGAGAAAGTGAGATAGCGAGAGGGGCGCAAACCAGTCATGCATTTCGTCACGCAACACTTTGACAAAACAACGACTTGTTTACGGATCAACCCGTAATCTGTGATTAAGAAAGCAGAACCCACACAAGGCCGAATGTCGTCAGATTACGTGGTTGACTTACCAATACCCGCTATGCATCATCTAAAATGCCAGAGCAGTACATTGGAGAATGTCAAGGCCTCGATATGATCGCACATACTAGTCATAGTGCTAGTAGGGGGCGGGGGTTGGTGGGTTGGGCAAGTACAAGGGATGAGGGTGAAATAGTTATGAACATAGAAAAACCTCTCGCGTTTTCTCGGGATATTTATGTGTAAGTATACATGTTTCATATAATTTTTTTATGATTTTAGTGGAATACGCATTGACCAAATTGATGTTCTGTATCTGCATCTAATAGCCGAAATAACCACCCTTCGGCCTATCACACGAGAAGCTGTGTACATTGGCTTTCTTTAGAAATGAGCGAAGGTACTAAATAAGAACAGCTTTGATGTGAGAAAATATCATGATAACACTGTCTTTTCTTCAGATGTCAACATCTGCTTCAGGATAAAGAACGATTCACCCCTAAGTCCCGCATCACCAAGTAATATTCAACATGCATTCCGACAAGCCCTTCCGGCGTTAGCACTGTGGTGCCATTGTTCGGCGCAATCCTTTCGTCGTCACCTATAATAGACGGTTCCTATTTAACCAGCCTGGCTTCTTGAACTAACACGGCAATAGCCCGTATCAAAGTCAAGAGGTATATCAACAATCAGACGACGGAATACAAAGAGTTTGGACTCTTTACGCCTAAGATGTAACACATACTCAGTAGCTCTCTTGGCTCAAGTTCAGAATGTACCTAGTGCCAAAGCACCCCTGAAACGAGCCGGAATAATTTGAACAATGATGAATGCACGAGGGAACAACTTTAACCCTGACTGATCCCGTGTTTTAGCCAGTAATGGCGATAAAGACCAACCTTTGGCTCTGGGCTCTTGGAGATTATTCTTGCTCAAATAGGTATGCGAAATATTTCGAGTCTCGCCCTTCCATATTGTCCATTTTAAGACCAATTAGTCCAGTATCAAAAGTTACAGAGTTGAGAATTTGAGATGTGAGACATTCGTGGTACAAGCATTACCTACGTACACATATATGGACAAATACAAGTGTGATATTGCATATGTATACACACAATTTACAAGTGGATATCTTCATAGAACAATAACTGTACCATGTGTTTTGCGAACTAAAACAGTCATGGCGACTGAATATGTCAGGTCAGATTTGGACACTCATCTCACTACAGTCATGCTATGTAATTTAAAAGCGACCTAGATATTACAATGCTTCGCTGTTCGGTTGTACGATGAAACATACAACATGATACAGTAGCGACCTAGATTCAGTAACACATTCGTTTGTACGTCTTCTCCTGTTATGCATTTCAAAATGGCGCTCCCCTCGCATGGCCAATCAAAATAAACAATCCACATTATATAACAAACAAACATCGAAGACAAACAAAGCAGAGTAGAAGGTACATGTACAGACAAAGATGGCGTGAAATATGGCCTTTTGCTTTTTACGTTCTTCTCAGAGAAACGAGGAATGTACTGATTATAGGTCTTGGTGAGTCATAGCGCTCTTAAGGCGGGCAGGTGGGCAGGTAGCTCTAAGCGACGTCCGGCGCACCTGCAAATTAAGGGCAATAACCCGGGGGATGATCACCATGTTTTTCTCGGTGGAAGGT
Source organism: Branchiostoma floridae (assembly GCF_000003815.2). Lineage (NCBI taxonomy): Eukaryota > Metazoa > Chordata > Leptocardii > Amphioxiformes > Branchiostomatidae > Branchiostoma > Branchiostoma floridae. Next base: position 23,165,275 of record NC_049987.1, on the reverse strand, counting down.
GTGTTGTGGAAAATCTCGCCATCAAGTCTGAATGACTTCTGATCACTTCCCACACCTCCCTAATGCACACCCTCACTTTACGCCGTTGGTGCTAGACTTGAAAAATGGTGGGAAGGCGAAATTATCTAATTATGATTCCAGGCATTCTTTTTTTTTTGCATTGTCAATAGTTGCTTTGTAGAAATCAACTAGACATGTACAGAGCGACCTCGATGTGCAAATAGGTGAATGACCTGCATGTGCACATTACTGAGTAGCACAGACGTTACAGAAGGTACTGGAATGACAAGAAAGTCGCACAGGAGTTGCCCACATTCGGAGACAGCATTCGTGTATACGTCATTGTTCGGCAAAACTCGCCTGCCTTCGCTTCGTGATTGACAAGTAATCTGATAATGAGTATCGAATCACACTGTGTGTTTCCGAAACGGTTCGGTTTACGAGATATTCCGCCTCACAGCCGAACGAATCGGTTTGGTTTCTGTCAACTTTAGGACCGAACCACTATGTAAGTTGATATCAAGGCATGACTCACGTATTAACGTATATAGTTTAGAAAGTGGATTTTTTAAGACGTACTTTCTATTTCTATTTTGCAGTTTGTAGTCGATCAAACGAAACTCACTGTGCTTTTTGTTGTGTCAATAAAGCCTTTGTTCGTGCGACACGGGATAGACAAGTAATGGACTCTTCCAAACTAATCTGAGAGGTTGTTGTGGCCCCTTTGTCAGTCATTTATTGGTACAACCCACCCATCATTGTGGTTTACGAGGCGATGATTCCCTTTTAAGTCTCTAAAGTCCCGCAAAGACCTCGACTTTACAAAACACTTTCTGCTCTATAAAACGTTGCCTACTGCGGTGTGTACTCTACCCGGGATAAAGGGAGAACAATTGGCTGGATGGGAGGATAATTCACAGAATGGACTTGCATGGCACTATCGTAAGGTAAACATTAACACAAGAAAGGCCGAGAAGGTTGCAGAAAACCGGTTGTCAGATTTTCTGTGGTGCCCCAACGGTCAAATGAGTAGAAACTATTAAGGGATAGATAAAATGATAGAGTTTGGCTAGCGACACCGTAGGATAATATTTGCTCGGGCAAATGTTACCCTTCCCACGCACTGACTCTACTGGCCAACCGTTTACCCTATCTTTTAAGTATACTACGAACAACCCGTCAGGAAGGTTTGATTTGTACAAGATAATATTTCTGGGGAAGGGGGGCAAATTTGCGGGGGTAAAGAGTTCGTACCCCTTACATGATGCACCCGCGGCCCGAGTAAAGTGAAGAGAAGAAAAGGACTATTGTCTGTTGTCGAGGACAACTTGCCCCCGTGGTGTAACGATCTCCCGAGTCACCAAGTGAACCATGATAGCCTCCACCCCGGCCGTCATATATATGTACAGAGAGTAAATTTAGGCAAAAATGGGGCAAAAGACTGTCCAGGAGTAGTCTCTACCAGACTATTAACTACGCTGACTATAGGGAGAAGACTTTGTCAGAGGAGTTTGGCCACCATAGGATTTCTTAAGCCAGCAAATGTTAATAATAACCTTAGCTTGGATTGACCCTCTTGGCCAATCATAGTCCCTTTTTGTCAAATTCTACTATCCCTACCCCCGTACGAAGGCCTGGTGGGGGCTAGTCAGTCCATGTGAAGTCACATTTTCCACTCAATGAAACTCAATGCTGGACAAAATACCAAGTACCTTAGCAAATATTCTCCCCTATAGCAAGCATCGTTAGCTTGCTACAGACGTAAAGGATGTCACTTGAACCAAAACCGGACCAACCGTGAGAGGAATGTTTAACAGTCGCCTACCAGTAACAGAAACAAAACATGCAAAGAAAGCGAGCTATCTCAAAACTAAGATGGCGCGAATGATAAGTGTTCTTTCACCCTATTACATGGCGCGTGCCTGGGGCGAAACTGGGTCAATTAACACTTCATTTCATGATTGTCAACAGTTGAGTTAAATGAAGATTCCCTCTCGTTTGGACCTCCTTTCGTAGAAAAGCTTTTGAAAAAAAATAAACTACACAACATAATCGGTAACGTGATAGTGTGCTTTAGTTGAGTGGCTCGTGACGGTCTGAGGTAAAGTTTGTGCTGAATCTCGTCTGAAAGGAACGAGCGGCAACCACCTGTCGTCTGATAGATAGTGTCTGAGGGAAATTTGATATTTGTCGTCTGACAGTAAGACGTCTCCCCTTCCCCGAAATGAAAGGTGTGGGCTGGCAACACCAAACATTGAAATCTGAGGAAAGGGGACTTTTATTGGTGCACAACGCTGACCTTCGACAGTATTTGTCAGAAAAGCACGAACGTACACAAACCGGGGTACATCGGATTACAGTAGAAGGTGTCTTTGACAGACGATACTTTTGACCTCTCGTGACAAAGCAGAGCACTTTGGAAATGAAAGAGAGTTCCCAGCTGAAAACTGGGGCAGTGTTTAATCCCTCAGAGCTAGCTGACGACGTAACAGTTGTTCGATACTGTGTTTTCCCTCGCGTTAAGATATCAATGCCCTAAAGGTATCAACAGAAAGTAAGGGGGCCAGGTTGGGGTGACGCAGTACTCAACCATTTCTCAGCCAACGTAAACAACACACCTACGCTGTCAAATTTACAGAACAAAGAGACAAAATATTGACTCACTTTGCCTTGTATTCCTGGGCGTCCCTCCGAAGCCTGTCGCACTCCTCGGAGAGGTGGGATTTTTCTCGCTCGAGGTCCTCCATCGTCGGCGGATTATCGGACGACTCGCTGCAAGTGGACCTCTTGTCGAAATTGAGCAACTCGACCTCCATGTCTCTGAGATCGTGGCGAAGTTTCCTGTTTTCGGAGTCTAACTTCCTCTCGCTCTCAGCCTGCTCCGCGCATCGCTCGCGTAATTCCCGCATCTCCTTCTTCAGCTCCGCTCCCTTCGTGTCTCCCAGCTCTAAAAGAGTGATCTGATCCTTGAGAAGTTTGTTCTGGTCCTCAAGAAAGTGTACTCTCTTGATGTAAGACATAAACCTCGTGTTCAGTTGCTTCATCTCGTATTTCGACTGGTCCGGCACCGACGACGAAGACGACGACATGTCTTTCACGGAGTGTATCGAGCTCCAGCGGGTGAAGGCGGTGGACGGGCGGTGGTAGGAGCTCGATAGCCCCGAGTAACTCACGCTGCGGCTCACGTAGGTCGAGGTCCTCTCGGCTGAGGTAGTGTTGGGCGGGGACATGCTCGGCGACATCGTTCGGGTGGGTGAGAGGATCTCACTGCTGCTAGAAGAAGAACAAGGAGAAGAGAATCCGTTGATATGAGGTGGATACGGTTCGGAGGTTAAGTGGTGGTGTGTGCGGATCATGTTGGGCGAGTGTGGGGCGACCTCTCTCATGACGAACTACCCCGGTCTGTCACCCTGTGACAAAGTTTACCGCGCAGGCGCAGTGGGCCAGGAAACTTGCCCGGCTGGACCCCCTTCCCCTCTGGGCTCTCCCGACAAGAGGTCATGACCCCGGGAGCACACCTTGATGACGTCACAGATAGACACCTGGTTGGAATGGCGTGGGCATGGGGAGGGGGGTCCGGCTTACTCACACGTGGGTAAACTATGACTCTTCCGTTTACTTTTACAGGTTACAAGTGTGTGTTTCCGTTCGTTTACGTGGTATGATATATATTTGATTTATTCTTTAGTATGACCTCGAAACACTTAGAGGTGACCTTCCCTTCAGGGGTGTACTAAACGACCGATTAGAACAGCGCCAAGAGACGTGTTTTGACCAGGTGTTATCTCTTAGAAAATTGCGACTGTCGCCTTGATTTATTGGCAATAACGCGTTCTAATTTGCTCAAGGAAATTCCTCAAAAAAATTATCAGGGGGACATTTTGAATACTACAAAACAAAACCTCACGTATGGGCTCCACCCAAATGCCAGGAAGAGGTGATGGTGAACATAAATTTCAAATTGATATTCAGCGTAACATAGAAATGGGATTTCAATACAGGTGAGGGAGAAAAAATAGATTCAAGAAGGAAATATTCAGATGACCCTAGTCCAACTTTTAATGAGATAGTATTATGTATAGCGATATGGAATTATCATGTATCACATTCGGTTAAATATGTTTATATCATACAAAAAGAAGTTTGACATGTTTATCTGCTGTGCGGTAGCATTCATCTACGTTGTAATTATTGTTTTGGGGTTTGTACAGTTACAAAGATGGTTTACATCACTAACTACATGTCAAAGAGCGTGAGAAGAAACGAACGGCAGGTAGGGCTAGGTATTCACCGTAAGGGCTATTCCAGTATACCCTCAAGTGGGGTTGCTTAGGGACAGTTTTGTTTTAAACACGTTGTCCAAATGTTTGAATTCTAACCGAGCACCATACATGTACTTTCCTTTAGAAAAGAAAAGTGTTGTCTTAAATGACAAAGTATGTAATGTAAGCGGACTGGCCCTAAATGTACTGTATGAAAAATCATTCTCTTGTGCCCGTCAACCATACCATGCACAAACGGACTTGAACCCTTTGATAGACCCACCCACAGACTAAATATCGCAGCCGTTCTTAAGTTATAAACTGACCATTGATTTGATTTAACACCCGGAAACACAGACAGACAGACACACTTACACACACACACACACAGAGAGAGAGAGAGAGAGAGAACCCCCAAACATGGTGCAACAAGGGGTAAACAAAGTCACGTTCAAGTCAACCTAAAGTCAACAGAAAAACCACAATACCCATGTAACCCATCCGCTAACAAGAGCAACCCTTTTGTGTCGGGGTCAGCTACGTGTACTTAATACTTATAACTATTTACCTCTACTCCAGTGCGGAAGAATAGAACAAAACCACGGTATGAAGAGAAAACAAATACAGTGCTTGAGGAAATGTGGGTGAGTGAATGTCAACAGTGTTTGACCCATTCTATTTTCGATAAGTGTGGTGGGTTCTTTAAAGTGCTCAAAGTATGACACTCCGCAAACACGGGACCACCATTACATGTCAAATTCGTGTCCCTGACCGAATAAAAGAACCAATTTACGGTTGATTCGAGTGAGCGAATGTGGTGTAAACTGCTTCCCCCATCATGGGGCGCAACATCTGGACCTGTAAGGGATTCAAACTAGTTTCTACCAGACTCCCGCCTAGCCTAATAGTAAAAAGGGGACTTTGACCAAGTAATAAAAGCCTACTAGGAGTTAATTGGCCTATGGGTGAACTGAGGGCCGGCCAGTGAGGAAATAACTCCTCTGGCCAGCCGACTTCCCTAGCATAGTATTGACTCTATTTCTACTATTAGACCACCGATCAGCTGAGCCTGCCAGAGGCTAGATTCAAATCCAGGTTCTGAGTCCATGACCCTAATCACACAGTAACATAAGTTTTGTACAGATATGTCGACATCGTCTAGGAGCGGACTCCAACATGCGTCAACAGCTGTGATTTTCTATACAGGATTTCACCCGTTCACGTAAGAGCCCCCAGGCGCGCTTAGCTCAAATTGCACCATTGTCACCCGGAACAAAGCATCTGTTCATCATGAAGTCATTATTTAGAGCAGACTACGAGTTACCCTGCCCCGGTTTTGTCCAGTTGACCGAAAGGTAATCAAATTGGACAATTAGCATCCCTGAGAGCACAAGTTTGGCGAGGGTAGGCATATAAGGTCTCAGTGGTTCGTTTTTTCTTCCCATAGACTTCTATGTTATAATTGTTAATACGTTTTTTACATGGTCGCAGACTACGATTTATTCTGCTCCGAGAGATACTGGACTTGTTTAGTTTACCGAAAGGTTCTGTAAATGCATTTAAGTTCGCGAGGCTTTTAGAATTTCGCGGTAGCGGAAAAAGGACTGTTCGCAGTGGTTTTAAGTTCGCGGTAGCACCATGCACTGTGGTGTCGTCGCACTGCCATGGAAAAATGTTCGCGGTGGTTTTAAGTTCGCGGTAAATTCGCAGCGCGAAAACAGCGAAAATGTCTGCATTTACAGTAATCAAATTGGTCAATTAGTGTTCCTTGGAGCACAAGTTTGGCGAGGGTAGGCATAAAGGTCACGTTGTCAAACGCTAAGCTTTTCATCTAAAGGGGGAGGGGGGATTTATCCGGGTAAAGTCACACAGTCTTAGCGGTATTGTGTGTGTGTGATATGTGGTTCCTGTTATGAAGAAGGATGTATTGTTGGCAGAGAATTCTTGAGACACGAGGATTTGTTGAGTTTCCCGTTTTTTCAATCGTTATCACGCAAACTGCGGTCCCGTGTGGGACTTTTGGTGCCTTATGTCAATACTTCGGAAGCTATATTATGCTACAATAATAAGGACAGGCGTACGTTGTGAATGAGGCAAAATGACGTTAAACATATTGATGACATAACAATGAACTGTGTATAGGAGCTTGCCTTTAATTTCGAAAAGAAGTTGGTATTTTAGTAACATTGTAAATGGTGATATTAGCTATATACAGACTCGCTATTCGAAATGCGAACTGCTATACACTTTTCTCTTTTCGTTTTTAGCTATTTCTGTATGTATTCAATCCATTTATATTATTTACTGGATCTCATCTAATTTTTTGGCAGTTGTATTCTGTTATTATCTAGCTCAGTTGGATTGCGGAAATTGGTTGTGAATTGGAGGCGGCAAAACGACGAGCATCTCACAAGAGACAACGGACAAATTACGGCCTGCATCAGCAAAGGCAATGTCACTGATTTGTGGCGATGTTGATGATGATGATGATGATGATGATTATGACGATGAGGATGTTGTGCCCAGCCCAACAGTGTTGTTACCCACACGGCCACGTATCACACGCACCAACCGTCTGTTTCACGATCGGAGGTCACTGCGCGTGCGCGATGCATGGGTAACAACACGCGCACAACGCATATCCATTTTGCAAACGTCTGTCTGGTTAGTTCTTTAGCACCACGTCCAGTACATTAACTTTATTGCAACAGCTGACGCTCTGCTAGTTAAGTCAAGTCGCTGAAAACTGGTGGCTGCGTGAATGTAATATCTAAATGTTAATCAAAATGCGCTTGGGGAATTATATCCAACTGTCTCAGCTGATGCGTTCAAGGCGTTTTATCTGTGCTTGCCTATATCAAAGTACATCTTAGTATTGCTTTAGTATTTTTCTCTTGTCTTTCTTGTATACTGTTTAATATATTCTGATCTCAGCGTTTATTGACAAGCGTTACCTTGTACAATCTAGCTGATGAAAATTAATCAATTTTGAAATCAATATATATAAATTTGCATATATCAACTTGAATATAATGCAGAGCGTAATACCTGTACACTACCAGTGGAACTTGTTATCACCAAGCACAGTAGGGGCATCTTCTCTGGATAGTTTTAAAGAACGCTTGCAGATAGATGTGCAAAAGTTAGGTGTGACGGATCGTTCAGTGTAATATAACCAGTTGCTGCCGCACCGCGTGCCTGCGAAGCTGGTGTGTTACGCCGAAGGGCTGTTATACCGGCTATATAGATACAGATACAGATACCAATGTTCATATACAGGCTTTTCAATGACGTCATACTCATTACAATTTGAATCTTCCAACGACCATGTTGGCGGGTAATTGAATTAAGCAGTAGCATCTTCGTGTGGTTAACAGACATACGCTGTAATCCAACATGGCGAAGATGACGTCAAATTGAAAGCCTGTGTTGTTTGTAAACTTACAGCAAAGTTATCTTTTTCATGTTGAATATACATTATGATAACTACCTTTCATGGAAATTGAATATTGAGGGCTGCATACTAATCTCCAAGCAGATCCTACAATGGCATAAGATAGTACTAAACTGGCCAAGGAGTGAAGTCAGCCAAGAGGTGTACATTTCATTTGCCGATAGCGAAACACACTCCTATGCCGGCTTCACTCCTCTGCCAGCTTTTGATACTACCTTATGCTAACGTAGGATATGCTTGGAGATTACTGCATGCAACAGTACAGGTGCCATGCACTCCAGAAACAGGGGTTAAATGGTCAGTGCTGGTTCAGAAATGACCTGCCAAGATTACGGAATATTCAGGCTCCGGCCCTATACACCATGCAGAACTTCATACATATGCATGTCTATATTATGAGTTAACCTATAGTAAAGTGATACATTTTTTTTTATATTGAGGTTGTATTATCGTAACTTTCATAGGAAATTAAAGATTGAGGGTTGCAAGGTGCAGGCCAGAAACGGGTTAAATGGTCAGTGCTGGTTCCGAAATGACTTGCCAAGATTACGGGATATGCAGGCACCGTCCCTGTACACTATACGTGGCCCAGGGGCACTATTTAATCATTTATTGGCGTGTGCGGTGCTAACTCATGGGTGAACGGCAGCAGCAGCAGAAACTCCCTTATCCCTATCTATGCTAATACCCCTTTCACGCTAGGACGGCGCTCTCGCCGCGCTCTCTCTGCGACCTAAAAGTTCACGTATCCCTCAACGAGTTGTATAGAAAAGAAACGAATATTTTTACTATTTCGGAGTTTTGTTGTCTTCTCGGTCACACTTTTACATGTTGTATGATATACCCAGTGTGAAAGCGACGGTTACGCAAATCCTATTTAGGTCGCAGTGAGAGCGCAGCGAGATCGCCGTCTAGTGGAAAGGCTAGGGGGCCTAACTCATGAGTGAACGGCAGAAACTACTAGTACCTCATCCGTATCTGAGTACGTGATTGAGTAATCTACAAGAGGGTGGGGCTACGTGCCTTTTGATTGATGCGTTATTGCATTTGATGTAGAGAAAATGACGTTTCGAAACTCCCTATTTTGAAATACACTTTATGTGGCGTCGGGCGTGGCGTAACTGGTAGAGCTTTCGGCTCGGAATCTATGGGTTCTGAGTTCGATTCCCACCGTGCCCCCGACGTTGTGCCCTTGGGAAAGGCACTTTACACGACTTTCCTTCTGTCTGTACCGTGTATGTGGCATTGTTAATATAAGTTACAAAAACTTGAGTGCAGTGCCACATCATCCTCGTCTGTCCAAAAGCAAATAGAAAAAAAAAAATACACTTCTGTTGTATTAAATGAGAAGAAATTGAAACAGCACGATTCCATGATGCTTTAATTTCCTGGTTGCCAACGGAAAGAGATCTTTAATGTAGTATCATATTCTTGGTTCAGCGTTATGACGATAACCTAACTTTGCCTCCAGCCTTATCAAAGTGATGTTCTAATGGTAAAAACTGCAAGATTGAAATACCGCATAAATATTGTTATTATCATATTTGGAACTTCAAAACTGCTGTTGATATTATTGTGTATCGATTATATATTTATATCATTTCAAGCTGACTAGTTTAATGATTTTCTGATGAAGATCAATAAAAGGGAGTCTGGAAAATTTGGAACCAAACAGAAATTAGGTCGTCTCAGTTTTACAGCTCACAGACCGCTCATATACCTGTCAACACTACCAACATTGACGTGCATCTCTTCAATGTGCCGCCCAAAGGCCTCAACCCCAATTTGGGAAACGTGCTCTAAAACGATCCATCTTCGTTTTACTTCCACTAAAATGTAGGTCACTGCATAACGAAGAGGCAGAATGCATGGTCTCGTCTTTCGTACAACATTATCGACTCGAAAATCGTAACAAGTAATATTGGATTGTCTGTTTTGAGAGAGGAGACTCGATCTGTGTAGTATGTATTTTTTGCCCTGGCGAGTGTTCTCTGTATCAGGTCTCTGTAGAACTTCCAGACGTTACTCGACTGTTTGTAAAAAGCATTCTATCTAATTATCGACTGGAAAATCGTAACAAGCAATATCCACGCGCCTTGATGAGTCCAAGTAACGATAACTCAGCAAATATCGACACATTGTGTACGAGGGTATTCTTCAGTCTGTTTTATGTTATGTTTGCTGGGACGGAGCTCGAGACTAGGAGGTAATAGTCCATGTTGATTTAATTTCATGGATGACATCCTGTGAGGGACACGTAACTGATCATGATGTTTGCGTGCGTAAATAAATGGTTGAACTAAAAAGCTGCCTTCATTATGAAATCTACTTGACCAGTAAAGTTTAGCCAATGACTCACAGCTGTTTATATAGACAAAATAAAGGGAACATCTACGAATGACTAACTTTTAGTTACATACATAATGGAGCATACATTGCATACTGAACAATAGATTCTTCATTTCATTTTATTTTTTGTTCATTCATTTATTGGCATTTTAGGACATTAATCTGTTTTATATTAATTTGATAATAATAATATTTACTTTAAGTTTACGGCATACATATTTGCTCATTTTGCATTATTATTGTACAATTTACTAACATTATGTTGGAAAAGATTATTATGGATGCGCACGTGGATGTCATACATTCAACCTAATCAGCATGTCCATACAGAGAATCTGGTCCTATAACACTAGTTAACCTTTATCCGCGGGGTAACCTATTGTCGCTGTTTTAAAAAACAGCTATTTAAGGACATCAATTCAACCGGACTATGGTTTTAAATTTCAATATTTCAAAATATTGCAGCTATTTGCAAAATATTGCAACTTCCATATTCCATATTCCAGTTTTTAAATACAACGGATATAGGTTACCCAACGGATCAAGGTGAACTAGCGTTATGTGCAATAAAGAGTACAAAACGTGGCAGAGATAGTGACATCTAAAAAGATTTCATTCGCGGGTATCATAGTTCGGTTAGAATAATATCTATGACAAGGCAATCTGGTTTTTGTCATGCAAAAACTTTCAAACCTATCTGCAATTGACATCTCCACTGTCATTACATTATTCAACAGTGTCTGCACTTGCATATAAACCTGTCATCAACATTCATCGGAATCACTCCGAGAATCCGCTGATCGTACGTCTTAGAATAAATTTTTCACGGAAACAAAATTATGGGAATTGTTGGCGCGAAGTCCCGGCAGGATCGTAGCTGTTTTATGGGTGATAATTTGCCGATTGCCCATGAATTATGAAACGCGCAGTTTTGTGGCTTCTGCAATCGGTCTTCCAAAACATGACGAGAATACGAATTGCCTAGCAAGGAATCACAGTTCTTCATATCGATTAAAAAAAAAGAAATATCTACGAATTACATACCTACTTTTAGTTATAGAAATAACCATTAGGTGGGCTCCATAACAGATGATACAAAGGCAAATGGACCCACTAGTGATAATATACTACCATTTTTGTCGTTCCTGTATAATCTAAAACCATTGTTATGTGGGCGATGTTCTACCAAACCGCAATGGACCATTTCCATAGGGGTCAGATACTATGCATTGTGAGCAGGGTTTGAGTCAACTTCTTTGTCATGGAATGGTCTAGAGAGGATGCCTTAACTTAAGTGGTAATGTTTAAGCATTTTAAAGTTTAAGTAAAACATATTTAAAGAGACTTGCAATCACAAGATTGTTTGACTATAAGATTTGACAACTCTCACAATGGAAAATGGGTAAATACAGAAAAGATTTATCATTACACAATGATATGTTATTAGATACTAATAGGCCAAGCGACACCTGATTTTATCTAGATGTTAGAGATTCACGTGTGTTAGTCTAAGTAGAATTTTGATATTCAGTTGTATTTCTGTTCTATAGGTTGTGGTTAGCCTAAGTATCTTTCTTTTTTGATGTGTCAATATATATGATTTTTTTCATCAAGAGAGAATACTCATGTTCTTGTTCTGGCCACCGTACGACTTTCAATTCAGTCGAATGTGTGGTTCCAAGTTATGTTGATTCGATACAGTGCGGTAGGTTTCTTAGTCATCATACATATACTTTAAATTTACTGCATGCAAAGCTGAATTAGAATACCAAGCGCCTTTCCAAATGAGAGGATTGAGTTACCGGCCACAGGAGAGAGGGAGAGAGACTCAGAGACTGGTGATAAAATTTTCCTTTTACGTGATAAACACATTAGACGTCGCCCACTGTGGTAGAATATGAAAATACCATATAAGGACATCAAGCTCTTGGTACATTACTGATATTGTTTGATTGATCTATGTGAATCGTTGATGCTTTAGTGCATATTGCTGTCACTGCTTTTAATGATTGATTGAAGACCTTTATTGCACATTTTGCCAGGTACAAGTCACAACAAGACTTGTTGAAAAGATTCAGTTACTATATAGAAAATGAAACTATCATTGGATAAATTCAAGTTCTCCTCGCTTTTGTTTCTTAGTGGATATACAAGAACAGATATGTTTTATGATCAATAGTTTGTCTAGTTGCAGTATTATGAAATAAGGAAATATGTTTTGCACATAATGTTCGACCAGGATTACTTGTATGAAAAACAGGTAAAAATTCAAACTACCTGAGCGTACTAAGATCTTGACTGAAGAAATAAAGTGAACTGAAGTACTGTATGACAATTTGCTTCTCTGAAACCTTCAATCATCACATGGCACTCTTACTTAACACACCCTTGCGACCGTCTTCAAATGTATCACGTGACAGAACGGCGTGCTGTTTTATGTTACCCAGTGGGTGAACCGTCAGGTGAACTTAAGTTGTACCCCCTCTAGGGAGAATTACTTCAGACTCTATCCCCCCTAGGGGCTATTATCTCAGACTCCAGTGGTTTAGAACTACGCCTGCTGTTCCAACCTGGGAGGCACTCAAGTTTAGACTGAGTTTTTATTACTCCTGACTATTACTCTAAAGCCTACGTCGAACCAGGGACCGGCTATTGAAAGTATGTTCTTCTTTAAATTATTCGTCAGTGAGCATAATCAACCATTTGAGGCCCATTTTGAAATCTTTTTCATGCACACGATTCAAAGTATCATCACCAACGTATTGTCAAGGTCCAAATCGACCATAGTCCAGCGTAGCGGCACAAAGACAGCTGATTCAGTAGCAGGGGATATTTTTAAAGAGAGTGCTGCTAGCCTGTATCCTTCAGATATTCACAATAACAGCAAGTCACCCATACATGTAGGTCTTGCAGACATCGCAGCTCTACTCCCAAGTCAATTTTCCTTTCCAGTTTTAAATAAAGCAATGACACCATATTGCATCTACCTTTGAGCTATTCTACGTTTACACATTAGAAATACAGCACTGTGACCTGCAGCAATGCTGGGTGTTCAATGATAGATAACCGGCTCAAGGCACCGCTTGGTATCCGTTGTGAAGGGCGAAGGTGTCATGGAGTATTACACGAGCGAAAATCGTTCTATTTTATGGTCAGATCGATTGAAATGACGTTTACTTCGGGACAGGAACGGAATACGTGTGATGAATAGGGTACGAAGAGAAAACCGTGACATTATAGTCGCTGGAGGCAGTATTGTATCTGTATTTGAAACGAATTTACAGCGACCTCTAATCTTGTAAGTACGGCATGGATATATATCCTGACTTGCCGTGCAGTAAATTATTATAGAAACAAAGGTACATGTACCTACAACAGAAGAGGAAGCTACTACACTTTCTTGCTGTAAAAATAGAACGTAAGGGCTGTGTGTAGTACCTGGATACTGAGAAGGCCGTAAAGCATTCGTAAAGGTTGCTGTAGAGAATGTACGCATGTTTTCAGGCTTGCTTAAAGCTCCTACGTAATGCAGTGTGTGTAGTACCTGGATACTGGGGAGGGCGGGTCGCAGGGTGGGAGGGGTAGGGAACAAGGCACGCGCTGAAGGCGTGCGCGCCTGCCAACCGGGTCCGGATACGGCCCACGCAATCGACGACATGAGGACGTGCTCATCTTTCCTTGCTGACCAAAACAGAGCAGTCTGGTGGAAAGTTTGACGGTCATTGTCATTCAAGGACCGTCCGCCGGTGTGGCGCAGAGATCCCTTCTTTGCGGTGCAGCTGGGTGCGCGGGGCAAAGATGGCGGCCCCCTGTACCATAGATGGGAATATTCTCGGACTTCCTGAGGCTTCTTCAACGTGGATTTCCTGACAGCTAGCACACAAGTATTCCGAACTGGCGTTACAACAATTCCAGCGACGACAGCTGCCATGAGAAAGTCGTCAGATCTTGAAAACCGGACCGGAAGGTCTTACGTAAGGCGGCAACTCCCATCCCTGCCATGTCAGGTGCAAGGAAAGTACTCACGACCATCATACAGCCAACTCCCGAGACACAACCCCTTCACAATCGTCTCAAACACAGCCGATATCTCCCAAGACGTTCACAGCGTTGCCACGCAAGGTTCCTCCATCCTCCCCACGTCCCTCCATGAGCCCATGACGTAGCCTGTCCGTCCGACAAGCAGCTTGCGGAGCCGCGAGAAGAAGAAAAATGGCGCCGTAATGCCGGGTGCTGACCCGTTCCAGCGGCGCCGGCCTGCCAGCTCCAATAATTCGTCTGCCCGATAAATCGCTAAACAATCGATACCGCGCGACGCACGGGGAATAGACCCACGGGAACTTACATGATAGTGCACGCTGGTAAGGGACAGCAATATAGTCATCAATATACAAAGTCCTATCACTGGAAACGCTGGAATTATATATTTCCAACAGTGGAATAGACCCACTGGATCCTGTATGGTACTCCACGATCGTACGTTGGATAGCACTATTATAGATTCGAATCATGCATTATGCAAATTAAGCGCTAATTTGCATGATGTATTCATTTATTCTATTTTATTTATAAGCTGTCCTATCATTGGATACTCTAACTTAGACATTTCCCTCATCAATTAAGCAAATTAGGCGCTAATTTGCATAATTTGTATGAATTATGTAGTTATTCATTTTATTGTACGTTCATGATACTGCCCATCCGTACGGCACATCACTAACAAGTCTTATCATTGAAAACAATGGAATTATAGTTTCCCCTCATTGATTAAGCAGGTTAGCACTAATTTGCATACGTTGTATTTTATTGACGTGTATATCTCTGTCTTAACTACCTGCATGCTAAATATTATCAAAGTATGTCGTTTCTTTGTTCAGTTATCCTCTTTGGAAGATTTGAAAAAGGATATGCAGTTCCAAAATAAGCTGCAAGGGGGCCCATGCCAACACCGATTCCTCCATAAAAGCTACCTGCCACTCAAAGTAAAATACCACAGCATGTCCAGGACAAAAGAAGATACTAAAACCCGCAGTGTAGGTGTATTACCAACTGCAAGGGGGCCCAAATCGACGTTGACCTTTGTCTTCCAATCACCTATATACATACCATATGCATGTATAATCACAACCCATCCAGAGGTTCTAGACCTATACGTACTAAGTATTCGGAAACACACACAAACACAAGGACGGACACTCATACGGACGCATCCAAAACAATACCATTTTTCAAGAAAGTAACAACAACAGAGTGTCCCTTCCCCTTTTCCATAGAAGCCAATGCGAACAATTTATGATTATGTACCCCAACCATGACACACATATATCCACAGATGATACCCTACCGCCATTGCCAGAAGGTAGTACGTATTTTGGCAAACATTGCACAATTCAGAGAAGATAGCCGGATATTGGAAATCGCTTGAAGGAAGATATGAGGAGCCTTCGTTTGTCCTTGGGGCTGATATGTAGTTGTGATATGTGTAAGTAGTCAGTATGAAGAGTATGCCGGCGCCAGGCACGTGAGGACTTTTTTCACAATCTTATCTCAAATTCTTTAGGTGAAGGTCTTCACGGAGCTGCAAATTTGATCAGTTGTATTTGACGTCATTCATTGTCTCCAAAGCTAGGTTCCTCAAGTCATGCCCACGCGCTTTTCTACTTGGATTGAAACCTATGATTTTGAGGACGCGAAAAGCATGTATGCATTGATTCGGTACTGTCGATGATACAGACATTGGTCATCTAAATGTGCCGATTCAATGGTTTATTAGTGCCGTAGACATGGTATCAAATTTAATGCGTGTGTGGATGTGTGTGTAGATCTACCCTCGTAAATGTGTACGAAAACAACGTTTATACGAGCAGCGGACATTAACGCTTTGTCAGGAGCCATGCGAATGGCTCTCACGGGACGGCGTAAGGGCCATAATGTTGATAACACATCATTCGATGGCCGTATAACCTAAGCTACATGCGACGCAGTGCTTACTACTTGTGGCGATAACCCAGAAGAAGGATGTAAAGACTTCTTGTGGGTTGTCCTTAACAAAAGGCCAGGGTCATGCTAAAATTGGCAACACCCTCGTTCCACTGGGGCTGTGATCTCGCGGTGACCTGGCGGTGACAGGGCTGCAACCTTGCTGCGACCGCCCTGCAACCGAGCGATTTCTCTCGACCCTATGAGGTCTAGGGTTACACGAATCCAACCTAGGTCTCCATAAGGTTGCAGCGCTATCGCCGTCTGGTGCAATGGGGTCTAATCTGATTCCCCCGGACTGAATTTACGAGTTGGGGGCGTTACACGCTTTCCACCCCCGTCATGTACTTCAGATTACATCTTTTAGTTTTTATGCATTTCTCGATACTCATGTCATCGGTGTTGTACATTACCTGCATGGTTTCCACGTGCCACAGGGCAGTAACTCTATATCATTATTGTAGCTATTTGATTGGCTACAATGATTGTAGCGAATATGTAAAGCCCCCTTTCCACTAGACGGAGATCGCGATGTGCCCTTACTGCGACCTAATAGGATACGTGTAACCTTTGAATTCATACTGGTTATATTATACAGCATGTAAAAGTGTGACTGAAAGGACAGCAAAACACACAAAGTGTTTCTATACAGGTCGTTGAGCGATATGTCAAAAAGTAGGTCGCAGAAAGCGCGCGGAGAGATCGCCGCCCTAGTGGAAAGGGGGCATAACGAATGTGTAACAAACGGAATTATTTTAGAGACCTGAGACAATGGTGCCAAGGAAACGGCCTCACATGCGGCTTTGGATCAGCGGTCGTGGAAAATTTGATCCGTGTATACCTTTGTGTCTAGCATTGTAATATGGTTACTACCAACACTGATTAGCTTTCAAAATTATGTAACGAATATGTAGCGAATGTAATAATGTTAGAGACCTGAGACAATGGTGTAAGGGAAACGGCTTCAGACGAGGCTTCGGAACAGCGGGCTATTCATAGCTCCATAATTGAATCATGGTCCTTTGCGTCCTGGACAGATAAGGTCAGGCTGTAGTTCGCAAACGGAAAACTCTTCATGGGAGCCATTTTATATATTCCTGTTTGTGAGGTGCTTAAAAAATACAGTTCAACCACGGTTTAACAACTTCTAAGTCGAAGTGTGTTCGTTTTTTCCCCTCCCGTATTGGCTACTGAAAATCACACAATGGCAAGTCAACTTTTCTTATAATTTCGTGTCAATTTTGTTATTCGGTTGGGAAACCTGGACTTCCCTTGATTCAACTCTGTGTCAATTATTATTCAAATGTTTGTTTTGTATTTTTCGTACTGTACGGGTGAGTCCGCTACCGTTTTGTCTTCTCTATTTATTTTATTTGATGTATTCTGAATAAAAACAAGTCCAAAACATTTACTAATTACCCCTTATCTTAATATGCATTAATAGACGAGATAACTCAAGAAACTGTAAGTAGATTACCAGGACTTTCTTAGGGTATGCCCTAGCTTTAAATACGCTATTCAATTAAGGAAAAGATCCTAGAAAGATTCTAGATCAAGGCCCTGGAATTTCTTCAATGTATGTTCGCCTGCAAATAGCTTCTGTTGCAGTATATAATAATTGATAAGATCGTTCTTACCATCTAATGGTACATAGTGCATAGCTATCCCTAGAATGCTCTAATTCTGTAATAGCACCAACATCGCACGAAGATCGCACGACGAATGCTACCAGGTTTTCATCTACAACCAGAAATTGGCAGCCCTGACATCAACGTCACATCGAAACGCAACAGAGCGAGGGAATTGTGTCACGTTGATTACACATTACGCTATACATCTCTATCTGGACAAGAGCTATCATTTTGCTTTGGAAATGTATTCTTTGCGGCTTCAGCGTATTCAGGTCCGCCGATTTTTTTCTTGTTTTTGACATAATGTGCTTTATTCCATGCTTTTGATTACAGTTGCCGGTTTGCGTTTGGTTGCGCTCGTTGTGACATCACCACATGTATATTTGATATTTGACCTTCGGATTCCCAGCGGAAATCGCGACTCAGAAGCGAGTTGCCGTATCCTCCAAGCGTTACCACAACACGTCATCGAGGAAACATCTGGCGGGTGGGCAATGTTGCCTTCACCAGGCCTTGCTACGGGGGTACGGGGGTCGTAGAATTCAGCACAAAAAATCGGAAAATTGGCCAGGGGAGTCAGTCCATGCTAAGGTAGTCGTTTTCCTCCTGCGCGGCCGGCCAAACCCTCAAGTATCAAAACACCCCTGGCAAATTATTCTCCCTATAATGACCTAGTCTCTACCAGACTCCATAGGTCGCTGGAAAACCGTAGAAATGGAACAAATAGAAGAGTAAGCCGGCCAGAGAAGTACAGCGCGCTGTTCCATAGCCGGCTTTAATACACCTCTATTTGTTCCATTTCTACGTTATTTTTCCAGCGACCTATGGAGTTTGGTAGAGGCATGAATATACAATTAAGGTCTTTCATTCATTCATTCAATAATAGCCAGCGTAGTCAGTCTGGTAGAGACTATGGGAAATGCCTGTGTTGTGATGCATGCCTGATGAATGCATGCAAAACTTCTAATGGGCTTGGATGCAACTTTACGTGTATTAGTAGTGCGATATCTTAAAAAAATCTGCGGTAACATCAGACTCCGACGCAGCTGTAAATTTCTTCCGCACACTTCGAGACAGTATCAGCCCATGCATGCGATCCCGTTCCACATTGAGCGGAGAGAAAAAAAAACATAAACCCAATTACAACCACGGCTGTTTTGAGCAGTCGCTGGAGGAATGTTAATAAAATTGCCGGGTGAAAGATGAACGCACGCACGCTGCATACAAATTAACCTATACCCGATCGCTTCCGACAGATAATCGATACGTAATACCTTCTGAGAAATTATTTGAATATCATATCGATCGTGTAGATTGTCCATAAAAATGATACGTTACCATGGAAACGCCTATTTTCCTACGACAAATCCGCAATTACATGTCGTGAAGTTTAATGTTGAATATCCCCATATCAAATCTTTACATTCTACATTGTTCTTTAAACAAGGCACTCTCGACTTTTCGGACACAATGGTAGAAAGCCAATGAAGCATACACTGTACCCAAAGGTAAAACTTGGCATGCCATTTGTGTTTGGAAAGGGGGAGGGGGGCACGCCAATAGGCAACTGTAGGTCTGACAACTAGATTATTTGTATGCCTTCTAGACGGTCTATGTTTTCAACAAGCTACATTGATCCTGAGCATTTGATTACAACGTTAAACGTTACACATGTTTTCATACTCGAAGCATTCTTTTGAAACATGCCAAAACACACAGCGTGATCGTTTGCCAAAACCGCTACATTGAAGTTAACATGAAAATCAGATTTCCATATCTTTCCCACAAGGCATACTTTAACATGTCACCGTATATAACAGCACAGCCAACTGTTTCAAACATTGATCTACTGCAGCTATTTCAGCTGTGATTTAGTGGGCATGCCTACCTGTAAGTTGATTGTCCGCCGTCCACAATAGAATCTCGTTGGAGCATAAAATGTACTGACGCATTGTCCGTGACTTCCTGGTAAGGTCCAAATTTGGCAATGAGCAGATTCCAATGCACTAGCGATGGGGGCCATGGGCGTGGGGAATGGTGTGTTGGTGAGTGTGGCACAGCCAATTGACTAATAACATTCGCAAGGGGTGAGGCTATTCACGAAAAAGGTGGGGACCAAAACAAAAGAATCTGACCTGTTCTTTTTACAAATCTTTGAAGAGATGCTTTCTTGCGTTCTTGTGAGATTAGCCAAATTTGGATATCCTATAGTTATGTATGAATAAAACGAATGAATAGCTTAGAAAATCATACACTTCATGAGAGAGGCTACGGTAAACTTGTAATTTCTGTCCTTCCTTCATTTTGTGATAATCAGTTTATGCAGCTGACGAAAAGTTCGGAAGCTGGCTGCTTGCCAAAGGATTGATTACATTCACAGGGGGTGAGAATATTCAGGAAAAAGGAGGGCACCAAAACAAAACAATCTGACTTATTTTTTTCCAAATTGTTATATGACGAGATGTCATATGAGCACTTGAGATTTGTATATTCTATTGATATGTATATAGACGTAACTGAAGCAAGAAAATATAGTTCTTGAGACTAGGCACATTTTTAATGTCTGTCTGTCCTTGGTTTGTGATAATCTATTTATGCAGCTGACGAAAAACTAGAGCTGGCCGCTTGTCTCAAGTTCGTGACCTCGCACGACAGAACAAAGCACCAGGCGACCTGGTTACATGTTTCTACATCAGCAGGCGTAAATATCCCAGGCCGTGGGAGATCATTACCTTTCCAGATTAGGCCGTAATGATTTGATTATATGGATGACAGCCCGTGGAACTAAGAAACTGATGCGAGCGTGACCTTGCATGTTAATAGAAAAGCCAGAAACGGTAGGCATAAATATTTCAAACTGGGAAGATTTTAGCCTCTACCAAACTATGATGGCCACAGCAATTCATTTGCATGGCACAGTTAAATGATGTCCGTCCCGCTGACTGACTGACTGACTAGCCAATCATTCAACCTATTTTTGCCAAATCCTACTCTCCATTTTAATGTCATTTCAATATTGTAATGAGTTTCTGGCAGGGACAGCTTTCCAAGTCTTAGCATACTGGACATCCCTCCTGAAGACCTGAAAGAGGCTAGGAGAGATTTCCTCACCATATTAGCTTGGTAATCACTCGTGCGCCATGTATCCTGTGGGAGAAGACTAATGCAGCCCGGCACGAGAGGCATGGGGATGGATACGGCACACTTAACCGTATTGGGGCAATAGGAAATGACTTCGCGAGTGTCTTAGATTCAGGAAAGGGGGTTGATTCGCAATGAGTGGACAGAGTGCAATGGTTAAGCCCAGGGGAGTTTTTGTTTTGGCATCCGTCTGTCTCGGAAGACAATGGTAGGCAGACAGGGTGGGTTTAAGGCGACCCGTCTGCCTGGCCTGCACTTTTTAAGGTGAAGGAGGGGTGTGCACTTCCTTCTCCACCACCCTCTCGTCCACTGGCGCACTAAGTCCTACAGGGGCAATTGTTTGCAACGTGTAAGACGGCCCCAGCAGATGCAGGTTTGTTATTTGGAGTTTCCGTCTCCTAGGAGGACTTCCGACCAAGGATGTAAGGGGTTCCTCCTACCCCTGACTCGTGTGTCATGGCGGGTGCGTCATGCCCGAACATGCCCCTATGGCCTGTCACCACAACAAAGGCCTGTCACTGCCACTAGCCGAAGCTATGTACTCATTTACACCTGAGTTAGGTGAGGAAAGTCGTGTAAAGTGCCTTTCCCAAGGGCACAAGATCGGTGACACGGCAAGCGGATTTGAACCCGGGACCTCTCGGGCCTGAGACCAACGCGCTCCCGATCGTGCCACGCGGTCCCACCAGGGGAGTACACTACAGGCAAATCGGGTGCACGTTCACTGCAGCCCTAGAGCATGGTGTTTGTGTGCTTGATACATATTCTTCTTTAATTATTCCTCTTCTTTTCCAATTATGTCGTATAAGAAAATAAGACGAGAATACAGAAATAATTAGTAGAGCATTTTTCTCATGCACAAGACCGTACCATATTCAGAAATTGATATACAATGAGTATGTATTTAAAATACAAATTTGGTTCATTTATACATAGAAAGGATGCAAGAAAGCAAACAAACATGCAGATTGGCACTGGCACGGTATGTGTATGTGACACACTTGGCAGTATCGGGGTCATAGGAAATGACTTCGCGAGAGTCTTTCAGGACCGAGGACCGATTCACGATGATTATACCGGTTGCAATGGTCAACCCAAGGAAGTTCGCTACAAACAAATCGGGACTTAAGCCATCTGCGGGAGCAATGTGACTATACGAGCGAAAGAAACTAATGTATCAATCTGGATCAGGCAGTTAAACTCAAGGCGTGCTGTGCATGTGTTATCCAAACAAATCGGCCGGACCAAATGGCCTATTAAGAAAGACACGTGAGCTACTTCTGTTGATCAGTTGACGAATGATGGATGGTTTTATTTTTGTAAAACGTTGCAGCTGGTGGGCTGAATTGCAATTTACTTACATGTAGGAGTCAAGCTCCAAGTACATCTGCACTTACATAAATTAGCTTAACGGTACTTATAACTTTTAGCTACATATGACAGATTACAAAGCGCATTCTGCATCACTAGATCTTTCAAAGTGTAACATTTTCCACTCGGCGTCACCTAAAGATTAGTTGGCGATGTTCTGCGATATTTCACTCGCAGCAGTCCGTACAATAGCCTGTAATATGTCACAGCAATAAGGCCTAGGAAAAATGTTGTGTTTCCAATCACGATCCTGAAAGGGCTTGGTACCTGCGGATTTTCTTTTTTTAAATTTTGGCCGAAATAAACTATCAAATACAGTTTAACAAAATTTTATCAGCACACTGGTATTTTCGAATACAGCATCATGTTGTAATTGTGATGTTGAAATTAAGATGTTGATTTCTATAGAGACTAGTTCTATGATATTCTTACCTGTGTGTTTTGTCTTTGTTGTGACATTTACTTAGCTTGGTGGGGCAAAAATTATACAGATATACATTGTATATTCAAGACAAATTATAATTAATAAGCCGAACAAAGAAGTACAGTGTTTAATACGCATTCTTACATCAACTGTTCCGAGCCATAATCTGTAAACAGACTGTGAAAGTCTGTTTTGAATTTCATCATTCAGATGTCATATCGATTTTTGTCATATCGAAAATTTCATGACCATCGCTAGTTGTAGACCAAAAAAGCTAGTAGAATTTTTGCTCGGCCTAACTCGCGTTGAGATAATGTCCCGACGCAATAACTCGTGTCTTACGTGGGGTGGCCGCAGGCGCGTATTGCACGTCTAGCGTCGCCCAGAAAGATTACGCCGTTCTCGCGTCATTTGTTAAAGTCACAGCAGGTTTCAGCTCGCTCACGTAACGCATGCCACAGATGGATAAAAATGACAGGGATATGTATAGATAGTCTAAATAGATGTTATCGTCTAAATGCGCAGCTGTTGAAGCTGAAGCTCAAGTTGAAGCTCAGTTCCATGGTCGTGACAGAGAGACAGGCGCTATATACAGTATTTACAGGTTCACAAGGACAACAAAACGGAAAGATAACGAAGCTAAATGTTAAAAACGCGTTCTTCATCTATGAAATTCGTTGAGCGATCTGTGAAATCGTTGGTAGCTGAACTGTCACTGCGCAGTCGCAGTACGGTCGCAGTACAGTCGCACCACAGTCGCAGAACAGACGCAGCACGGTCACAGTACAGTCGCAGCACGGTCGCAGCACGGTCGTAATACGGTCGAAGCACGGTCGCAACTCGGTCGAAGCACGGTCTTAGTACGGTCTTAGTACGGTCTCAGAACGGTCGCAGCAAGGTCGCAGCCTCCAGTGGAAATGGGGTGTAAACGATATTCCTCGCACGTGCCACGCCATTCAAAGTTATTACTTCATCGCACCCAACCTTCAGTATTAATTGTTAATGCCCGTGATGTTGTGAATGCCAATATTTTGTGACCGGCCGTTGGAGGGATTTTTATGGTGGGATTGCAACCTGATGGCGTGTGGAGTGTGGGGTTGGATTTACGTTTTGTACAATTAATTTAGGCAAGCCACAGGTGGGTATGATGTGACAAATATACATCTATATATGATATTTAAATAATTGTATTTAAATCAAAGCCAAGTGCAAGTCAGAGTACGTGCTATTCAATGCAATTTGATGTCGAAATGTATGCCGTCAAGTATATTGATACAGTATACATATATATAGAATAGATTGGTGCACTCAAATATACCTCATATTGACATTACCAATGGAAAATAAGAATTAAAATTTCAAGAAAACTATAGGTGTTACCATGGAAACAAGCAATTTACCTTACAGAGGAGGAGCACAAAACTTCAATATTTCCAACATATATGATACATGTATTCATATCATTCCATGTAAATCAAGTTGAACGCCAACTGGACGCGCGCCAACTGTATGCGTGCAAGCCAAAACCGTAGCAATGCAATTGATCGATACCATCAATATTTTCAACATTGGAAGTAAAATCTGTGTAAAAACATTGAAAAAGTTGTTGCCTAATTTGCATTTCTTGTGTGCCATGCGGGTACAGCCAATAATTGGTGAAGTTGGGGCACAATGATATTACATGGCACAATTCCCTGGCTAGTGATATTAATGTATGCACACATTGCATGATGGGAAGGTAAAAAGACACTACTTGCGCTCACCCAGTCTACATATTGTGGTGGATGTTTATAAACAAACAAATAAACAAACAAACAAACAGTTTCTCACCTCAAAGAGGGAAAACACCTGGGCTGGCGCTTGCTCACGCGATGGCGGAAGGTTTATAAACAAACAAACAAACAAATAAACAAACAGTTCCTTACCTGACGGAGGGCGAACACCTGGACTGGCGCTTGCTAACGCGATGGCGGAAGGTTTATAAACAAACAAACAAACAAACAAACAAACAGCTTCTCACCTGACGGAGCGCGAGCACCTGGGCTGGCGCTTGCTCACGCGATGGCAGAAGGTTTAGAGACAAACAAACAAACAAACAAACAAACAAACTGTTTCTCACCTGGCGGAGGGCGAGCACCTCGGCTGGCGCTTGCTCACGCGATGGCGGAAGGTTTACAAACAAACAAACAAGCTACCAACCACATTTGACCCTTTGCTGACGTCATACTTCCGTTTCGGATGTATGACTTAACCTTTGGGTCATTTCAACTTGAGAAGGATCAGAGGACTGAACGAAAGCTTGTTGGTAAGCGTTTTATTTTGTGTACGGATATATGTTTCTTAAAATTGTAACATAACATAACATAACAAACAAACAAACAAACAGTTTCTCACCTGACGGAGGGCGAACACCTGGGCTGGCGCTTGCTCACGCGATGGCGGAAGGTTCATAAACAAACAAACAAACAAACAAACTGTTCCTCACCTGACGGAGGGCGAACACCTGAGGTGGCGCTTGCTCACGCGATGGCGGAATGTTTACAAACAAACAAACAAACAGTTCCTCACCTGACGGAGGGCGAACACCTGGGCTGGCGCTTGCTCACGCGGTGGCGGAAGGTTTATAAACAAACAAACAAACAAACAAACAAACAAACTGTTCCTCACCTGACGGAGGGCGAACACCTGGGCTGGCGCTTGCTCACGCGGTGGCGGAAGGTTTATAAACAAACAAACAAACAAACAAACAAACAAACTGTTCCTCACCTGACGGAGGGCGAACACCTGGGCTGGCGCTTGCTCACGCGGTGGCGGAAGAAGCCGCTCTCCTCCCAGAACCGGCGCGCCTTCCTCGTATACGCGGCCACAAATTCTCGTCCCATTTACATCGGTTGGTCGTATCCTCGGCCACAAATCGGGGGGTACATTCACTGTCGTCGCTCTGGCGCATGTCCTTCGTGTGTTAAACGTGATCTGTGGGTAAAAAAGACACTTTCTTATTCATCTTCTCTTCCAATCATCGATAAGTAGATAGGAATATGATACGAGTCCAAAAGATATTTCATTCCTCCTCTCTTCCAATCACGGATTTTACGATAAGATTAGAATACTGAATGAATCAGAGTAGCCTTAGTCGTGCTCAATACTGTATAATATCCTGGAATTACATAAGACATTATCTAATAAACCTGGAAGTTGATGAGTAACTGCTTTTTGGCTTATCTCATTACCCGGGCGTCTAACCTTCATCGACATTTACTAATAGTTGAAATTAGTATGTTATCCCCGAGAGGCAAGCTTATAAAAGGCCGGCACGGGTCAACTCCAACTGTAGAGTCCACAACTGTTGCTTTTCATCCACCAGCAGTGTAACTGGGAGATGCGTTTATTTCTGAGTTCAGAGGTTTTAAATAGTATGAATCAGTTCACACAAAAAGGCCCCAAGTCAGCATTGACCCTCGTCTTCTCCACATACACACACACACACACACACACACACACACACACATACAAACACACACACATACCTACACACTCACACACACAGACACACGCACACAGAAACACACGCATATACACACGCACACACATACTCACATATACACACTATATTACATCATCATCCGTTGCAATTGTTGCGCTATAAACGTTGACTTGACTTGTTATGTCTAAATGGACATAACCCGACAAATAGGGGCCAAATATGCTCATGAAATCCCTTCAGTCCAGTTATGCAAAAATGTATCTCTTTATAGTGACCATGTCTCTTGTACTGCAGTCCAGTGTTGTTGGACGTGACTCGAATATACTCTCCACAAAAATGGCCATGGATAATGAGGGGAGCTTTACATGATGCCGGGACATCAAACCTGAGCCGGAGGTAAGGATAATTGTCACAGTAATTCTCCAGGTAGCAATATTGTAGCAATTTAGTTGTTACCAAGGTCACAACCATCTGCAAATGATAGGTTTTTCTACCGGGGGCTGGGATACAGTTGGACATACATGTATGCTAACATAGTTATTTTGCAACTTTTATGATTTTGCAATATCCAAGATCGACAACCAGCTTATGGGGCAATGGTGAATATGTTGGACGCTCGCTCTGAACAGACCAGACAATTTCAATCGGACCGATTTTCCGAATCATAGGATACAAAGACACCTTGTATCAATCTAGTATTGGGATATAGTCATTGTTTCATTCTTTTACATATTAGTTTTTTTATTCAGTGAAAACAAACTATTTTTACAAATGTACATCCGAAAAAGTATGAAATAACAGTAATATCATTGCTTAGTAATATTATAGGTTAGTTATAACATTGCTCAGTTATTACAAATCGTCTAAGGCACAACAATCATTAGCATATATTAGCATCTTTGTTCACTTTGCAAGACTGAAGGTTGGGTTTGATGTGTTGTACGTAACAGGTAAAAATAACGTATTTCCCGGTAAGTGTGCCAAAAACACACAGATTTGGCGAGCCAATGACCACCTGTACGTGGCAGTATTTGCATTTTGCTACTAAGAACCGTACTTTCCCGATAAGGATACACTGTAATAGGTTCTGGTTTCTGAATGGTTGGGATATAGTAATGGTAATTCTAAGAAATCTAAACATTGAAGCAACGCAGTCAGATCAATTTGTCCCTACTTGATCATTATTATAATATAGTGACTGTCTGAATCTCAGTTTAAGGTTACATATGATGAAACAGAACTACACTTGTCCTGGAATAAACCCCTCATGATGATGCATAGGCTCGCTACTAGTTATGTAACTCGCCTATGACCCTCTTCGAAGAAATAAGATACCGTGACTTTGAAGTTGCTACTAGGGTCATGGCTTCCTACAAGTGATCTATCGTAGAGTGGAGCTCGTTAATAGCAGGTACTGTAGGAGAATCCTTATCAGATCGCTTGTAGCGAGATGTGAAAAAGGTTAGGTGTGGCAGGTCGTTCGGTGCAATATAACCAGCTGGTGATGCACCATTTGTATACAAATCTGGTGTGTTATGCTCAGGGGAATTCATACAGACACAGGTACAGAAGTTGGTGTGTTATGCTGAAGGGCGGTTATACCGGCTGTACAGATGAGATACAGCTACAGATGCAGAAACGGGTATGTCACACAGAAGGTAGTTATACCGACTATACTGATACAGATATAGATGCTAGTATTTTATGCCGAAGGGTGTACAGTTACAGATACAGAAGGGCGGTAATACCGAAAATATCGCAACATAATGTTATACAGATACAGACATTGATTAGTTTAAACGTTCTTACCCATTCAACTGCATTTCACATATTTAGGTCTGTATATGTTGCCTGTAACAAAAAGGCACTGACTATGTCCTTGGAAAGACCGATACATGTACCCTTTAGTAAGATATATCGCCATAAGCCCTACCAGGTTATGTAATCCAACTTCGTGCCCTCCCAGACATAATAAGATAGAAGTCGATGTAATTGTGCCTTAAATCATTTACCAGTCTCTCCTCACAGAGGGTGTGTCAAGGTGTCCTGGGAAATATAGGTCACCCTGGCGGATGTCCTTATATGGAAGAGATTGCTGCAGACGACAGGGAGCACCGGGTCTCCGCGGGAAAAATGACTGTCGTTTTTTATGTAGCGAGTAATAAAACAGGATAGTCTGGGGTCCGGACAATTTCCAGGGCCTGCAAAGGACAGCTTCTCGGCTGTCAACATGTCCCTCTGAGGAAATTTACCACAGCCATCCTGAATGAGACCTGGATGCAGTCTGGCATCTCATGGTAGAAACAGGGAGGAGGCTTAGTTTCTATATGCAGGATGATTGAAACAGTACACGTTTCTAAAACACAATCTAGGTGGAGCTTTGCTGAATGCCATCAAGACATGGTTTGGAAACAATAAATTCTGAATGGAAATACCATCAATCAAAACGTATTACTCCCATGGTAACAGTTTACTCCGCAAAGGCATTACATGGGACCAAATGTGCTTACAATACACTGTCTGAAGCATTCGCAGACGAAAAGTAATCGGGTTTACAATTACGGCGTCAGGATGAATTTTTCATCCTGGCTGTTACCAAGGAAATCCCTGTGGAAGTACCAACAGAAACCGCTAGAGAGCGCACCTAGCCTTTCAGAATTCTCTAACGTAACTCAATATATTGTTTGCTCCGTTTCTTCTTCCTCTATTTCTTCGAATTCTTATCCAAACAATCAAGTTCAATGACCTGCACCAGACGGCTGTCACCATGGTAACTGGTAAAGTAGCAGACACCCTGTGGTGTTTCATTACATTATGTAGCAAGTTGCATGACAGAGTTAGATGGGCTGATCACCATGTTTATGAATGTGATGGAGTAAGAATAAACAGAGTAGCAGCTTGTTAGGCTAGACCATGTAAAGGTAAACCTGATGTTAAACTTTACATGAAAGTAGTTGTTATACATGTAGACCTTACAAAAGTCGCTGTACTTTTGTCGTGTCAATAAAGATTTCGTTTCATGAAAACCACTCTAGTGACATGTTGTAAACAGAAATGGATGATAAATAGAATGTATTTGCCTGCAAATATTCCCTTCCTAGTTTTCCCTGTTGCGACTGCGCATGCAGTGCATTTCCTTTGTCAGCACTTCATTTTTATGTCTGTCTGGTCTCCATCATTATTCTGTGCTAGCACATTTCCTTTACAGTAAATGCAGGTCTGCCGTTGACCTTATTCTCAGCATGTATGAGACCGCTACTATTTTAATGGGGAAACCGAGATAAAGTAGCGCATAACGGGAAGAGGCAAAGCAGAAGTGAAGTCTGCAATAAATCTTTAAGTCTGTGCGTCGGAGGAATAGCCATTAAACATCGGCGGGCGAGACGTGCGTTACGTGCTGCACATTGAAGTCGGGATAATGTTTGTATTAATTCCTCTTCAATCTAGATAACAGAAAAATCACGACATGTGTGTGAATCCATCTCTTCTGCTTTATTAATGGGTGTGCGGTGTGACGATCTTTGTATTTTGTAGAAGCAAAATAACTGGTTAGCGTTTTATTCAAGACCTCTGATTAGATTAATTCCTTTTCAATTTAGATAACAGAAAAATCAAGGCATGAATGTGAATCCATCTATTCTGCTCTATTATGGGGGTAAGAGGGGTGTGCGGCGTCACGATCTGTTTTATTTTGTAGAAGCAAAACAACTCGCCTTGAGATGAATATCCGGTGAGCAAATGCCAAACCTCAGTAAAATCATGAAAGTCCCAGTCACTAAGCCTTTTGAACTATGGTAACTCTCGGATACTCATGATATAATGTTACTGCTTACCAAAGCTATACTAATATTTTGGTCACAATAACATACAACATTCTCTGTAAACAGATATATCTGTGGTAAGCGTTTTATTCACGATCTCTGAGCCTAGGGTGTAATCCCGTCAGATATCATCGGCTATTGTTCCACCTGCCGATACTTACCCACCCCTCAATGACAAATGATCGGTCCCCATGGTAACGGCTTTTCATGGCGCTAAATAAATGATGACAGTGAATGATGTCAGACTTGGATTTCATGCCGTAAAGAGGAACATCGAGTGTGTTTATGGGGGTTTAAAGTGTTCCCCGCCAATAAACAAGGAGGTTGAAGGTAGCGGAGGGTTTTATATTGGTTCCATGGGACGGTCCACGGGAAGAGAGTCTTGTAACATTTTGACAGGGTCATTTTCATTATATGTATAATTTTAGATTTTGAAGTCAACCATTTTAGATTACCTGTGTTCTAATGCCCATGAACCTTGTATGACTGTACACATTAGATATTTGCGTCGATGGCATTATCATATATCATTTCAGCCATGAATATTCAAGGTTATATATATCCGTGACGATGCAAAATAATTTAAGTGAACAGGATGAAATGTATACTTTCTATGTGTAAAAGGTTGTAATCAAAAGGTGACAAATTGTAAATATTCTATATTGATGTCAGAGCAATCTACACAAAATAACGAATTTTGACCCATATAACTAGGGCTGAACTTGTGCATTTATCTACGTCAGAACGAAAATGGTCATGAGCTTTGGGAGGAAAAAAGCACTTGTACACGGAAAGAGGTCACGTGGGTTTTCAGCCCCCTAGCAGCTTCTTATGAAATTGCAGGGGCTTTTTATGTAACAAAGTAGCATAGATTAATATCATGTACGTTTTATTACTGGTGCAGAAATATGATATACATGTTATACTCCAAAGTGCTGAGGAGAGCCGTTTTGGATTTCACTGCTTTTAACGTCTGTCTCGATGCAGTCATAAAGAGACTTCCAGATTCCCACCCTTTTAAGCGAGTTTCCATATACAAAAGGTCTTGGCAATATCTTCCCTTCTTGCACGATAAATATTCACTACTGCAATGGGAAATTAAGAAAACATGTATCGGTTCTATGTACTACTTCTATTCCGGCTTCAGAATAAATATAGCACTAATGACTTGTTAGGAAATGAAATCCCTAGGAAAGTAGAATTCATAGCCAATCAGCGCAAAGAAGTGTCCGACGATAATGTAAATTGCATTTGATGGCCAATCAGCACCAAGGGGTAGTATGTCAATGACAAAAAACAACTGGGAATGATTATTTGAGGGCCATTCAGCACCTAGGACTAGGAAAGTAGAGTACATGACCAATCAGCGCAAAGAAGTGTCCGACGATGACATAAATTGCACTTAATGGCCAATCAGCACCAAGGAAAAGTCTGCCGATGGCAAATAGCTGGGAAGGATAATTTGATGGCCAATCATCACCAAGGACTTGTTAGCCAATGACATTTCCGGGAAGGGAGAAGTCATAATGAATCAACCAAGGAGTTTTCGGACGATAATATTGCTGTGATTTGATGGCAAATGAGCACCAAAGAAAGGTTGACCAATCAAATAGCCAAGACAGCAGACCTGGTAGCCAATCATGATAGCTTGACATTTAAAAAATGGGGATCAATGTTAAAATAGGAATAAAACAAAATGTTGATAGCCGTTCAACACTGATACTTGGGACAGTCCCTTTTACATCCGGTCGCTAGGGGGCAGTGCCGGTTACGTCATTGGTAGAAATCGATCGATAGCCAATGTTCATAACCGGTTTGGCTTCGGTCCAGACTGGGTAACCGATGTGTCAGGAACCAACATAGTTTGTGGGCTTAGTTTGGCTTTCTTCGTTACAAACGACGAATTGGACAGTCTACCCCAATCACAATGAATAGATGCATAGAGTCAAGAAAGCTCGTCTCTACCAGGCTAACTGCGCTGGCGATAGGGAAATAGTTTAGGGGAGTTTGGCCACCTTAGGGTACATTGACTATGTACACATAGGAGTGGGAAGAGTTGCCAAAAAGATACAAAAACAAAGTTTCTGATTAAGTATGAAAGATATCCGCCAGGGAGCCCAAGCTTGATTTTGACCATTGTCTTTTTAACACTTGCTAACTTACCCAATATAATCACAATCCATTCAGCCGTTTTGAAGTAATACTGACCTCCGATATCCGGACAGACAGACAAGCACACACAGACACACTCAAAACAATACCTCCATAGAGGTCACGATTATTATCTAAGCCTGAAGGATAAATAAAACAAATTCTGCTATGATGATTTCTTTCAACACATTAATAAAAGGAACGTCTACAAACACCTTTTTGTATCCGTTAAAATGACTGTCTGAATGCTACTTTACATTATCCAGTCATATGCGATCATGCTACTTGTTTTAGATGCAAATAGCAACATTACACCACTTAGTCTATTATGTGTAACACACGATGATAGAGTCATGCATTATAATAGATTTAATAGTGTGTACTTATGATTGATCTATCAAATTTTCGTTTCGCACCAAATAATGCTATTAGCAAGCATAACTGTTCTCCGCGTAGAGTTCCCCCATCAATATCAGCCCCAACACTGCTGAGTGTGGTATATCGGCTGGTTTATAAACCATTATAATATCTGTAGACATATGAAAGCGCAGTTCTGGAAGTCTGCAGACCATAACTAGCGGGAACCCGTACCGTCTGGGGGTGAGGTTTTTATCGATCAGATCCTGGGACATTGTGGATTCCAGATGTGTCTCTTCAAACGTAATCAATTTCTGCCTTTGTTCCCAATGACAAGGCACGCGAGCTCCAATCTCGGGGACAGAAAACCCTTATAGACCTCAGACAGCGCACGTATACAACGCTTTCCGGGCGCATTTATCAACATTCATGTACATAGTCTTGTATTATTACTTTAGATACCTAATGGAATGTTGCTTTCACAGCAATTCTTACTTTTCATCCAAACAATTTACTTCCGCTGCTGTTCTACGATGCAAGTCACACAAGCTCATAGATTGAGGCCAGTAAAGACTTACAGAACTCAGACATCGCACGTACATGTGTACATACCATTTCGTTCGTTCGTCCGTCCGTTCGTTCGTTCGTTCGTTCGTTCGTTCGTTCAGACCCTTGCAGTGTCTAGTGGCGTACAGGTCATAAAGTTTGCTCGCAGTTTCAGTAACAAGGTAGGGTTGCAAGCCCTATCCCATAACCGAGACACCTCCTCAAACACAGGACCTCCATTTGATGTTCCTTCCAAAAGACGGATGTAGCCGCAACAGAGATGCCCCACCCAGTTATAGAACCAGGGTCTTCTAGTTACCAACTAATTGGAGCCAGGCGTTTAGCTATGAGGCTGTTACCAGTTGAGCTACATATGGTCTTTCTGATTGGAAAAGACCCATAATTTTGCATCATGAAAATAGACATAAAAATGCCGCTTTTAGCATAATCGTCAATACCTTCTTTTTTCAAAACACTTTCCACTGGGTAACATTATTCTGTCGTTATCGGATAAACTAAAAATCCCTTCCCCGTACCCAGGCCAGGTTCAATACTCTGGCGTTGTGATCTAAGTGATCTTGGCACCTTCAAAGGAAAACGGCAGGACACTATAGGTATTCGACTGCTCCACAGTTGAGTTTGACCTATCGTGATATTTTACTTTGAGCTGATAAAAAGTACCCACAACATGACGAAACGTCATAGTACCTAAAGCACAACATTTTTTTAACACTAAACACTAAAGGCTGTTGATCGACCAAAGATTTAAAAAGTCACTCAACGAATTCGAAAGATAGATAGCGAATATTTTCAAGATTTGTTTGTTTTGTCGTTTGAATATTTTGCATCATATTCGAACTATAAAATCATTGGTCACAAAAATTCAGTTTTGGTCGCTGTGCGGTCACACACGCGCCGCGTTCGCCATTTAGTAGACAGCTGGCCTAAAACAACTCAAGGCAAAACATGTAGTTAGGACGCAGTATGTTTTAAATACGATTTCAAACGTTTTTCCAATCATAAAACGTTCTATAACAGACTTTTCTTGACGATATAATTGTCTGCGAGTATCAAGTAACATATGGATACATTTATCCAAACAGACCTATCTTATCATTTGTCACCCTTCACAATATGACTTTTATCCAGTTAGTACTATCTTTCACGGCACTCAATTTGCGTGCCCCTGCTGTGACGTAATTCAATTTTCTCAGGTATAATTACCAATAGACATCCGTGATTAACTCCAATCACCATCATAAACATCGGAAGGACATCACTTATGCACTAAGTATCATTATAAAGGTCATTATCTGCTCGAATTACGCTCAGATATGACATAAACATTCGACTTCTGCCAGCATCTGATGCCTGGGGACTAGGTGTGGTGAGCATTGGCCTAGTTTGTGAACTTCCATCTGCTGAATGCTTTGTATCAACCGCATCTTTTGCACACTCATGTACATCTCGGAAGGAACAGAATATGAACGAATTGCACATGACAATAGCTTTGAATTCAATGCTCTTAACAGATAAGACGTGCATATTTTGAAGATGACCACAAATAGGTGACAGATCGGACGTTGAAGTTCTGATTTGCCACTGCAGATTGTGACTTAGCTAAAATTCGTTTCCCCAAATAAGTATTTTTTAAACTTGTGCAACTGCTCTTACCTTCTCTTGGATTGAGCAACTCTAAAAAGCAGGTAAGTTTTTAGAATGTTTTATCTGACTATTACTGTTATACTTTGCTTCCTGATCAATGATCAAAGTGACGGCAATGGGAGAAAGGACCAAGTATGCAGACTCCTGAAGTTTTAAACTCATTATTTTATGTTGGAAAGAGAGAAATCAAAGAAGCAAACGAGTTCTTGAAATGTTTTATGTGACTGTTGCTTTGCTTACTGATTGATGATGCTACAATGATCAAACTGACGGCAATGGGAGGAAGGGCCAAGCATACAGGCTCCTGAAGTTTTAATCACCTTATCTCCTTTCATGATAGAGCAAACTAAACGAAGCAAACAAGTTCTTAAAACGTTTCATCATTAGTTTTTTTGCTTACTAATGATGCCACAATCAAAGTGGCGGCAATGGCAGAAAAGGCCATGCATGGAGACGTTTGATCCGTTTGATAAATGCTGGTGGCTTTCAAAGCGGCCTTATGTTCTTTTCTTCTGAAGATCAATAAAGCACACTTGAGACTGTACGTGCCTGACTTGTAGGAAATGTGATTCGCGCGCGCCTAGCAGAAATGTAGCGTCTTCAATCGTCTGGAATGACCTTAGCTTGTTTTCAGGGTATCAAAACATAGCGGTCAAACTATGTATACAAGATGCACTGTATTTCTCGGTGGCTCAGAAAATACTGTCTTATCCCTAATAAAGATTATCATCATAATCTTCCCCTAAAGATAACTGGAAATTGCTAGAAATCATTCTATTAAAATCAGAACCCATTTATGTTTAGACTCCGATTCCACTAGACGGCGACCTTGCTGTGTTCTTAATTGGATATGTGCAACCCTTGATTTCGTAACTGCAATGTCATGCAGAAAAATGACCAATAAAAACAAGAAAACATGAAAAACGTAGAATCAGACTCACTGCGAAGATTGATTCGTTTTTTCTTATCCTTGAAATTCGTTGAGTACTCCGTTAAATCTTAGTTTGCAACACGGTTGCAGCAAGCCCGTCACCATAGTTGAATGTGGATATCATACAAGAGAGCATTCCTCTGTGGCTCAAAAATGTATCATCTCACCCAACAAATATTATGCAATTCAAACCGAAACAATCATCCAGAAAAATGCAAGCACCAAGGAAGAAGAATAGCCAGCAATACGCATACCTAAGGAACATTTCATTAGATTTGACCTGCTCAGATCATATTACAAGCACAGCGAGATGGAATGGTTCATTGAGTTGTGATTGGTCATCAATCTACCGACGTTTGTCAGCTATTCTTGCTAACAGTTCAAAAGTTGCGACCCTTTCCTGTTGAATTGTGAAGTAAGTAGGGGTTCGGGCCACCAGATTTCCCCAAGGCATCGTAACAAGACCTTGTTACAAGTCTGGAGACCTGAGAACATGGCTCAATGTCGGCTGCAGTTGGCAAAACATGTATTCCTTACGCCTAGGGGTCATTCCATGTTCTATTTCCGACATCAGTAGATTTTAGAGATAAAGAGACGAGGTAGGATATTAGTCTCAGTCACATTGAGTTTCAGATCGCATATTTCGCATAGGATCGCATCCTATGGATGGATTAGGACTTAAACGAAGTACATTTGTAATCTGCATCTCTTATATTTCATCTAACCCTCACCCTGTTC
The DNA here is from genome assembly GCF_000003815.2 of Branchiostoma floridae. Lineage (NCBI taxonomy): Eukaryota > Metazoa > Chordata > Leptocardii > Amphioxiformes > Branchiostomatidae > Branchiostoma > Branchiostoma floridae. The sequence continues at coordinate 23,128,971 of NC_049987.1, read as the reverse complement.
CCTTGTGACCTCAACGAAAAGCGGCCTCCATGCCGATTTGACCTTCTCATGAATAAATAAAGGCTCAAACAAACATTACAAAACAAAGGCTCAAAACTGCACTGAGCTATTTGAAGCGTACTTGTAAGCATATCAATTCAGAGTTTTGGTTTGAAACCCTGTGAACTCCAGTTCTGATTTAGTTTTTGACGAAAGATAGTGGATGTTCGTGTTGCTCGAGTGACCGTTATCTTGGATATTTTATCATCTTGATGTCTAACCTTCATCAGCAATTCTGTTCAGTCTTAGCATGAAAGTTCATCTGTGTTGTAAAGTTACATGTGGAAAAAACTAAACTTTATGTGACCAACACCAAGTTAGATTGGGACTTACCCAAATTTTTCAGCCGACTCCGTCAGCCTTGTTCAACATTCCTTGTTGGTTACATAAAGTTCAGTTTTTTCCACAATTCTGTTAAGTGATGCAGAGACGAGGTTGGATATTTATCTCGGTCATGTTTGATTTAGGGTCACATATTTCGTGTCTCCTTACCAACGGGAAAACAATCAGAACGCAATGAGTTGCGCTTCATGTATTTGTTGATTCCTTCACAAGCATCAAGTGTAATTATGATAGTACTGCTGTATATCATAAATGTATCAACAAACTACATCAACAAACCACATCGTCAATGAAGGTTGCACAAAGTCAGATAATAAGATACGCAAGGTGACAGCTACTCAACCAACTGGATTGCTCTTTCATCTACGTTTTGGTATTCTGGACTAATTGTTTCTTGTACTGTTATCAATTCTATCATATTTTTATATCACTTTGATGGTACATGCTCATGTTTGCACATGTTTGTATAACATATATATGTTTCTTAGTGGCCCAAGTATAAGTTGTATAACGTCATCAGAGTGTTTTTCATTTGCATGAACCTAACAATGCCGCAGGTGTGTAGGCGGCACGCTCACTCAGGGGTCGATACCGTTTTAGCGCCTTGCGAAATCGTCAGCGATTTTCAAAATGTCATCATTTAATCGCACGTTCAAAAGCACTGTAGCTGTTATAACGTTGGTCCACCTTTATCCGTAGGGTATATCCGTTGTTTCTAAAAACAGGGTATTCAAGGATTTTAAGTCGACTGTCGGTGGTTTCAAACTGCAATATTTTCGAAATACTGGAGTTTGAAACAAGGTGTTTAAAATGTTTGAAACCACCATCGACGTAATACTCCCAGCAGATACCCTGTTTCTAAAAGCAACGGATATAGGTTTCTCCACGGATAAAGGTGAACTAACGTTACTATTTTTGTGTAGCTATTGGCTCTCCTCAAATTGCCTTCATTTTCCAAGATGAAGGATCGGGATAGAAGAAAATGCCCGACAGTTGCCTTGATTTCCTCTCAGTTGGCAGCTTGTCGATACGTCCGTTTTTTTACCAAAGAATCCCGGACGCATTTGATCTACACCAGCGCACTGTTACGTACGTTAAATCATCTGCCCAACCCAAAGGCAGCCCGCTCGATCAGGAATACCAGACAGTCTATGGGCGACCAGATAGACCCCAAACTAGCCCGCACATCTGACTTATCATTTCCCCATCTATTTAGCATTGATGAAGAAGATTCTCTGCTTACATAGCCACTTTGTATTGACCTAAAATTGGACGGGAACCAAATTCTAAACGATAACCCTCCGACCGATTCGGACGCCCCGTCAGACATCATCATACATACACTCCTCGCGACATTATAGGCAGACAAAAATCTTCCACCCTTCACCGCTTATTCAGAATATAGATGACTCGGTAAGGAAATGAACTCACCCTCTACTCTATCAGGGATTGGTACGTAGCACATCAGCCAGCTCACACAGACTGTAACTGACGAGAAGGTTGGGAGATCCTGAGGCAACCATGGCGGTCCCGGCCCACCTCCCTGCAGCTGCTACCATATCGCCGGCGTCTTCTTGTTCTGGCGGGCGGTGGGAAGCTGCATCACCTGATCCGGCAGCCTCCACAGCCGGACCCATTGGAGCAGATCAATCACCATGCCGCTGAGATTCGGGGACCGGCTCAAAATCCGTCCGCAAACGGCAAGGGAAATCTTAATCGTTAATAATATGTCATCAGGTTGGTGAATAAATATATAAGGTTTTTTTTTTTTTTACAAACACATATTTTTCAAGTATTTGAACATATTTCCATCAGATATTTTTCTTTGAAAATATGTGGATGTAGATGAAGAACGTTGCTGTTCTAAAATTTAGATCGTTTCACATTTTTGAAGGGATAAACAAACATCCAGATAAACAATGTTTAAAGACTATTCAATCTAAAACTGAATGAGATTCGGAGATTACTTTCGAAATCAATGAAAAATGGTCTGGTATTCATATGGATTTCTTTATGTGTTTCTATCTGGCTTTCTATTTTGCCAGTTTTTATTTGGGGGACTTTGGTGTCTGAAAAGAAATCTTGACAAAATTGGTAAAAACGCCAATAAGAGGGGAGGGGGGAGAATGAAAACGTCTATAGAAACGCCCCAAAAGACGTCACAACAAACCGTAGCCTAACCTTAGCTTGGAGGTTTGCTCTGAATGCACTACGTGTTAGAAATGGCAAACGGTCCACTGGCGATAAAGAGTGATTGACGACGACCTTGTAATACCTGCTAACAGAGATATGCCGTTGCCAAGGCCATATGTTCGGGCAATGTAAAAACGAAGCTCCCGACATGGAGTTAAGCAGCTCTATCTTAAAGGTGGTATCTCACTGACCCTGTGGCACCGGCGCGGCACTACAGGGTTCAACTTGATTACTTAACAAATTTCAGAGATAAAGAACGAATTTTCTTGCGTTTTGTGTATTTTGTTATCTCCAAGTCATACTGTTACGTATTACACTATAGCTAAAGTATTAATAAAATCGGCGAAAATAACACAACAGTAGTGCCGCAGTGAACGAAATCAGCAGTGCCGCACTGGTGCCCCAAGTGCAGTGAGATACCACCTTAAGTCATAGGGGCATCATCGCATAGGTCATTACACCCGAACGTGCTATCCCTATAGCGCCACACTGTAACATTGTGTCGACTAAAGGTGAATTATTTATTCATTTATTTGCAATATATTGATTGGATCACTCGCTGCCCTTTGCCCGGCCTCGGACATATATCATTTTTGTATTAAAGCACTGAAATATGATACGACGGCGAGCGAGGAATACACAGAAGAAGATATGGGCGATAACAAATTGAGAAAAAACTAAGACAGTCAACCAAATTATTAGAGCTTGTAGACTATTAGTCACAGTTGATAATACTGACATTTGTTTTATAAGTGCACCTACATTAATTTCATACTACTGTAAATTAAGCCTGCTCAATGCTTTTGTTTTCTTTGCCCAGTTGTCTCTAATATCTACTTCTAACCTATACAGTTGAATATTTTTAATTGTAACAGATGCCAAATTTGATGTAATTGAAGTAAAAATAATTATTATCTTTTATATCTAACCTTACCATACTTCCTCATGTGTCTGTTTGCTCTGAGTGACTGCAGACATTTTCATTTTTATGTGTCCAGTATTGTAAATTTTGGAAGACGATGAACGCTCGAATAAACATCGCACAAAGAATATTCCCTTCTGCATGTTCCAGTATTCGTATCAGAGAAAGTCCTTCCTGTTGCAGGTTCTGGATTCGGATCACCTTCTATTCATCAACGTCTATTCTTAATCCAACGGTTCATTAAAAATTGATGGCGCCGAATGGTTGGTTTGAGCTTTATTCCGCCCGGACCAGGGCTACTGGTGAATAACTGGGCGCGTTCTGATTTCAGAAGTCTTTACATTACGGCATTACAAAACGAAAACATACTGGCACCAAAACCACCAATGACGGTCTGTGAACCAATTCTTTGGTTATTCTCTTAGGAAGTCTGAAACATAATCGGTCAATGTAGTTCAAACAAAGCTGACTGGGGGCCAAAACCTACACCGCTACCCTGGGAGCTACAAACTAAAAATCGCGCCTACAGCATGTCCAGAACAAGAGATATTGAAACCAAAATCTCCGCTGTAGTGCTATAGAAAGCCGCTAGGATAACCATTTATGAACTTGACTTGTTTATTCATCCCCTATCCACCTACATCCACAACTTCTCGAGTAATGTTGCCCACAAAGAGACTCACAAACGGCACTGAAAATATAACCTCCCTGGCGAAGGTAAGAAATGGTGTTTAATACCTTTATTTATGTGACTGTGCCGGGGAGAGAAAGATAAATAAATATCTATTTGTTCAAAATTGGAAAATGTACGAAAGATCTCTGCTCTCTAATAAAATGTGTCAGTTCAATAGATAGAGCGACCTGTTGGTGTAATCAAACTAGCTTAGATTCAAGGGGTATGAATATCTTGTCAACAAAATCATGATAAATATCAACAGCAGTTCAGGACTATATGAGTTATTGTAATCCTATAGGGTTACAGAATATGGGACTTAAAAAGTAATAAGATTCGTTGATAATATATTAAAAAATGATCTAACAGCTTGGATAGAAGAATGAATCTACAAAATCACGAGATATATCATCAGTTAATGAGTATAGGAGATTGTAGGGTTGCAAAGTATGGAACTTACAAAGTAAGAAAGATTTTCCAAATAGCAGTTACTCCAGCAACTTATTAATAACTGGCTATGATCATTTTTCCAAAATCATATCCAGCTTAATGAGTAATTACTTTTGGGCGTATTCTACTACCTGCATGTTTAACCTTCATCGACGTACTAAGAAAGATTCTATTAATCAAAGCAGTTCCAATTACTATGAGCTCTCGTGTGATTTATATCCAATCCACATTGACATTTAGCGCAGAGAATGTGGTGTGATTTTATCACAAGGAGTTCGGTACCAAATTTACGGCCGTCAACTGCGTCTAATATCATGTGGAAACCTTATCGTATTTAAAGTATTGTGCGAGAATGAAAACCTCGCTAACAAGGTATGATAATATTGATGAATCACGACGTCTGAACCTCCGCTGTGAGTAACTAATGGATTATGAGTAGAAATACATTCGGCTCGTGTGCGGATATATCTCTCCAGGTGGTAAGTCTTTGTGAATTATCAACGCGAGGGGAGGTAGGGTGTTTTGTCAAAACGGGATTCGTGGCTCATTACTTTGAGGGGGGGGGGGTCCCTGTAGCTCAACTGGTAGCAGCCTCACAGTTGAACTAATCGTTCCAGTAACAGTATTTTAGCGCAACCTATACAAATGGGCGTTGTTTAGCAATGAAAAACATGTTCAGCTGTATAATTACAGTTACTCCAAGCAACTGGATGTGATTTCGAAGCAGTCAGACGTTTAAGCTAGCAAACGCTACCTTTTGAGATTCCGATCCTGGAATAATCAAATCCTGGGAAGGCCATTTCGATTGTGGCTGCACTAGTCTTTCGGAAGGGACGTAAAATGTGGGTAACGTGTTTGATGGGGTGCCTCAAGCATGTCAAAGGGAAAGGGCCAGCAACCCCTCCCTGTAAAACGTACCCTGTTGCTGTACATTGCTACCCTTTGTACCGCTAGACACTACCAGAGTTTGCAGGAACTGTTCTTAAGACACTGTTCTCCTTTAAAAAAATGTGCATGTTTAGATTGTTTATGTTTCTTAAATGCCTTGGTCTCAACGGCGAATAGATCATCTTCTTTCAATGAATAATGAAAGACCCTAAAGTTGTCCCTGTCGACCAAAATAATGACCTCCTCTGAATATTACTTGCAACCTTTAAAATAATTCAACATGAACGCCCGGCTAGTTGACCCTTTATATCTGTCGATATAAATACAGAGTCTTAGGATTTTCCTTGTCATTAAACTCCAAACGTACTTCGCAGTTTTTGTGACCATTTCTCCAACGGTGCGGTCATACGTGCGAATATATTCAAGTCCGTATGAGGTCCGTGTGGAATTTTTCGCTTGTACTAATAGTTTTCTTTCAACATAATATTTTCAACATAGGATTTTCAGTGGCTATGCACATAAAACTCTCTTTCCACTAGATGCTACAATAGCTGAACGACCAAAGATTTGACAGACCCCTCAACAAATTTCATAGATCAAGATTCTGAAACGCCTTTGTGCGTTCTGTTGTTTTTAAACCATCCTTTTACATTTTACATGATATTCTCTTTATAAAACAACAGAAATAGTTTTAGTCGCTGTACAGACTCTCAGCGATCGCCGTCTTGTGAAATCGGAAGCACGAGAAACTTCATGCCTTGTAGCATATATACACGCCATTTGTTGACACAAACCATTGGTAGCACTTAATCTCTCCAAGGACCATCCAAACTCACGCACTGTGCAGCGACCTAGATACATACCGTTAACGCTGTGTGCTGAATGCTAATTTATCGCAAATGGTCCTCCCTACATCACAGCTAACACATTATTACCTATGCCAGGTATACCCGCAGGAGCCAGTCGGTATTTGGGGCGGTTCTAGTGGCTTAGGCCACACCGACTTGATTCTATGGATGACATCCTCTGGAGACTACAAAACTAATGCGCGCAGGCGGAAAAAGAAAAAAAAACCAAGAAAAAAAGTGCTGCTAAACCACAGGACTAAACATCAAGACCATTCTTTCCCAGGCTTGGTTTGTCTTATGTTCACCTCCAGTCGTCATTTCAATCATGATTGTATTGCCATTCTTGTTTAAAGAGGGAACAAGGCGCAGCAGCCACATGCCCTGACCATGTGCCCCTTACCCCTGAGAGCAGGTCCTCCGATAAGCATAATTATAAATTCTTATTGATATGGGGTGATATGTGACCACAGTTTTTTTTTTTGTTTTTTTTTTAGAACAGGCGAAAATCAAATCGCGCATGGATGTCATCCATAAAATTAAGACAGTGTGGCCTAACACATTATCACCTGCGCCAGGTATACCCGCAGGAGCCAGTCGGTATTTGGGTCAGTTCTAATGGCTTAGGCCACACCGACTGGATTTTATGGATGACATCCTCTGGAGACCACAATACTAATGCGCGCGGGCGGATAAAATAAAAATCCAGCAAAAATAAGAAGTGCTGATAAACCACAGGACTAAACCAACAAGGCCATTCTTTCCCAGGCTTGGTTTGTCTTAATGTTCACCTCCAGTAAGACTGTAAGAGACAATTGTCGCCATTTCAATCGTGTTTGTATTTGCCATTCTTTCTTGTTTAAAGAGGGAACAAGGGCGCTGTGGCCACATGCCCTCACCATGTGCCCCCTACCCTGGAGAGCAGATCCTCTGGTAAGCATAAGTTCTGATTTTTATGTAACTTTATTGCACAACAATTGTACAAGGTACAAAGTATGGCATCTACATGTTAACTACAGCTCTATAGCTTAACTTAAGGCTTATACAGGAGTTATAGTATGGAATAAGGTTTCTTACAATCATTGGAGGAATTTTTAATATCTAAACATTATGTATTGGGTGATATGTGGCCACAGTTGTTTTTTAAAACAGGCGAAAATCAAATCATGCATGGATGTCATCCATAAAATTAAGTCAGTGTGGCCTTACACATCATTACCCACGCCAGGTATACCCACAGGGACGGGCGGGTATTTGGGGGCGGTTCTAAAGGTGATATCTCACTGCACTTGGGGCACTGGTGTGGCACTGTTGGGTTCATTTAATGCGGCACTGTTGTGTTGTTTTCTCCGATTTTTCTCTTCGCCAAGAAGAGTATGAGATTGCTTGACTTGGGTCTGTATGTAGGTCAACAGCATATAACTCGAGAAATTGTGGATGGAACTTTGTGATTTTTGGTAGGTGTGTAGCAGTTGTCGAAAGGAATGCCAAGTTTGAAAACGGTTTACCTGGCGTTTTCCTACGGTACTGCAGCGAGCTTGGTAATATGTTTTTTGCGGTTTGTTTTTGGCAGCATAAGTCAAAATCTAGCTGGGCGATTTTCACGAAACTTGGTAGGTGTGTAGCGGTTTTGGAGAGGAAGGTCAAGTGCGAAAATGGTTTACCTGGCTCTTACCTATGGTGCTGTAGCGGGATTTGTATGTAAGTGCGTTTGTCTGTAAGCAAGATAACTCGAGAACCCTTGAATGGATCCTGATTATATTTGTTAGGTGGATGGGGGTTAGGAAAACGAAGGTCAAGTTCGATAATGGGCACCCTAGTAGCTGCCTAAGGTACTGCAGCAAAACTTTTAATTTTGGCACTTCGTGTTCTGGACATGCTGTGGTCATGATTTTTGAGTGGTAGATAGCCCTTAAAACAGAGAGTAAGTGCTGTGAGTTTGGACCCCCTAGCGGCTTTTTGGGAACTGCAGGCACCGATTTCCGTTCAAACTTTGGACGAGGATAACTTGAGAACGTGTAAACAGATAATCAGGATTTTCGGTATGTAGATAGAATGAGTGATGACTTATACAATGTAATACTAATTATGCAAATCAGTAGCTTATTTGCATAATTAATGAGGAAAGTTCATAAATCCATGCCAACAGCATATAACTCAAGAAGCTGTGTATGGATTTTCATGATATTTAGTATTTAAGTAGCGGCTGCGGAAAGGAAGGTTGTGTTCGAAAATAGTTGACGTAGCATTTTCCGTTAGGACGGTAGCGGGCCGAGTGTGTGCGTCCTTTTGTTTGTGGAATGCATAACTCGAGAAGCCTTGAAAAAATCCTGATGATCTTCGGTAGGTGGGTAGGGGTCAGGAAAACGAACATAAATTATGATAGTGGGCCCCCTAGCGGCTTCCTAAGGTACTGCAGCAAAACTTATTAACAGAAATAAACTGTGCTCTATATATCTCATTTTGACCTATATCTATGGACACAGCTGTTATACAGATGGTTTGCTGGAGGACGCCCTTACACTGGGGACAAAGTCTAAATTGACAGGCATGAAATTCTGATTGACCAGGGATGCTACCAGGTCATCTGTCAGGTCACAGTCTGGTTTTGGTAATGTTTGTGTGTTTGTGAGGAACAATAAGACCTTAAAGTCTTAAATAAAGGCATGATTATTTGGCGAAGAGATGGGTTCGTTGAACTCTAGTTTAAAATAATTTAGATACGTATTGCATTTTACGTAAAGGTATGACTTACAAGACAACAAATTACACAAAATGTAAGAAATTCCGTTCTTTATCTCTGAACTACGTTGAGTATCTATCGAACCCCGAAGTGCCGCACCAGTGCTCCAAGTGCAGTGAGATGCAACCTTGACACGTACACATTATTACCTATGCCAGGTATACCCGCAGGCGCCCGGGGGTATTTGGGGCAGTTCTAATGGGTCATGACGTTTATCTTTTTTTCCAGTTGCCTAGAGATTAATCCACAAGGACGTCTAGGGCGGGGGTGTAAGTGGGGGAGAGAAAAAACGTTTGGGATGCGAATTTGAGAATGTATTTCTCCCCAAAGTATCAAATTTGATAGGAGTTGAAGGTGGCCAGTGACATATACTTTCCTCTAACATTACAACGTTTTCTACTCCTTAATTTTCACAATCCAACTAATTAAGACATAATAAATATTACGCCTTGACTAATTTGGTTCCAAGACCTTATTCCTTAGCCAAATAATTTTGCTTCATTACAATGACGTTTTTCATCTTTTCCAGTTGCCTAATGGATCATTCCATTAGGGACATCTAGGGCGGGGGTGTAAGTGGGGGCGAGAAAAACATTTGGGATGCGAATTTAGTAAATAGATTTCTCCCAAAAGTACGAAATGAATAGGGATTGAAGGTGGCAAGTGCAATACTTGCATCTTCATCTAAGCCCCTCCTATATAATAGAGTTAATTCCAGTTGTGGCGGCCATGTTGGATTTCCGGGGTCATGGCACCAGAACGAGACTGGAGGTGGTGCCAGCTGGGCATTCTACTATATAGGCTGTATTGCAGACATAAGTATGCCATCTTCGGGAGTGCATTTCACCCCTCTAAGGTTAAAAACTGCACAATATATGCCTGTTTTCTATAGAAAATATTGTTTGTGACATTTAAATTTGATTTTGGTCACATTTTTTAAATCAATTTTTCACATTTTTTAATGGGTGACCTGATAGTACAGGAGCCAATTCCTGAGAGAGGCCTAGAAATGTGATTTCGTTGCACCCACTTTACAGAAAAGGTTTGACCTAATTTTCTGGTAGAGGGGTCTTTGGTCCATCACCTAGCACGATTTTTATGCTCAAATTGTGGTATCACTTTTTTGCTAGCTAAGCATAAAGGTAGAACACGTATTCTGCACAGGTGAAAAAATTCAATTTTCCAAGGGGGAGGGGCAAAAAACTAAACATCAATATTTTTCCATCAAAATTGGTAGGTTGGTGCAACTTTTCATGGGAAATACATAAATGTTCATTTTTTCCCAAAATTTTACCTTTGTCCAAAAGTTATGGGTCTTATAAAAGTTCGATTTTTAGACATTTTTTGTAACAAAAAACGAACTGTTTACTTTGCAAAATCAGACAATTAATTGTGCTACCTACGGGGCCTTGCCTGATGAGTTAGACCTACCGTCCAAATCATACCCTCCATATCAACCTTTAAATCATCAAAATCCGTCAATGCGATCCGGAGATATGAATGTGTGAATGTTGACACATCTGTCATATTCGATTGCTAATATCGTCGCTAAGGCCGTTGCTAAGGCCGTTGCTAAGGAGGTTATGGATCATACTCCACAACAAAACTGCTATGCAGAACAAACTTTTCCGATGTATTTTGCTCTGGTTATCTCAGTAGAAGTCTAAGGAGAAAATTTGTTTTGTTTATTGTTAAATAGATGCAGGAATACTGTTTTTAACGTCATTTCTTTCAGGATCAGTAGCAAAACTGTTGCTAAGGCCGTTGCTAAGGGGGCATTTAGTCATGTTTCAAGCAAAATACCGCAGTTGAGAGTCAAGATTTCTGGCACATTCTGCTCATGTTATGTCGTAAACCATGCATAACTCAAAATACTTTAATTGTTTGATTGATTGGTTGGTTGGAAATATTAACTGGGGCTCTGCATGGGGGATATAAGGATACTTGAAAAGAATTCTGCTGATTTCACATATTTTCATTGTTCCTCCCTAATGTCACTAAGTTGGTACCTTATCAAATCACCGCATATATCTACTGCTATGTTGAGCACAATGAAAAAGGCTCTGCATGGAGGTTATCAGGACACCAGAAATGTGATACCATGGATACAAAACTGTGTTAAATACAACATATTGCCAAAAATGATCTCCGACATCTATGTTAGAATGAAACAGTATATGGGATCTGCAAAAAAACAGTTTGCACACGGATCTGCATGGTATTCAAATTACAAGTTACATGGGAACAGAGCTATTTCATATAAACAATTTATTTAGAAAGACCAATTAACTAACGTAATGTGAATAACAAAAGAAAAATCTTATTAAGTTTGTGCACATTGCTTGATAAATTAGGAACAGTGCAGGTATACCACTGGTGCGAAGGCCAATGGAGTATTCACCTTGGTAGGTTGTGAGTTTGATACCTGACGGTGTCATACCAAAGTAACTTTAAAAGTTGGACACAATGCATTATCTCCCTACCATGCAACATTTAGGAAAGGGTATGATAGCATTACACACACTAACAATAACACAAACAGTAGACTGGCCCCCGCTTAATACATGTATGCACCAGTGTGTGGCCCAAGGGTTTATAGGAACGGTGGTAAGCAACGTCAACTGTAAGAACTGACTCACAAACAACCATTGCTATGAGAATGATTGAGATTGTCTCTGAAGGATGTGCTGAGATAAACAGTAGTCTTTCTGAAGTACAAAACACAGAGGAACACTCGAACACATGAAATATTAATTCCTTCCATTAAAGTCTAGAGAGCAGATGACAGACTTACTTAAAAAGCGTGGAAGGAGCTGGCACGTGGCTGCAGTAATCACACAGGGGGACGTATGGCAAGTATGATGTGAAGAGTTTTTTGCATTTTTTTAAACAACTGCCATCAGGACAGGTATTGGGTGGACCCACTACTCTCTTCGCACCTAGGGGATGATTTGCGAGGAGCTTACAATAGACAGGACTAAATGATGTAAATCGCAAGGGTCTGGAGCAACTGACTTGCACATTTTACACAAGTCATTTAACTCTAACTTAAACACATGGAACAATTTTGTTATCCCAAACGTTTACTACAAAGAAATTATGGTATTTTGACATTATGCAAACTAGAATCTTATTTGCATCATTAGTATCTGTTAATGTTAAGTCGCAAATTCTCAATGTTTCACTGCCATGAATTATACTGAATGTGCATAAAAGTCCTCTTATGTAAAACACTAGAATTGCAGATTTTCCTCAATACGTATACAAATCATATCCTCACTATCGCGACCTGTCATTGTGGACCGACTGCGTATTACTTTGTTTAATTAAAACTAATACTAGTATCCTTATCAATGTTTTAAAAATTATATTCCAGCTCCTAGAGCAAGCTGCTAGGGGCTTTAACCTGCACAGCATCTTTCTTGTTTCAAGAAATATCTGCCACTAAAATATCATGATCATAGAAGTGTCCAGGACATTACAGATACAAAAGACCTAAGCATGCTGTACTACCAGGTTCACACACCAAGGGACCCATAATCGATCTTAACCTTTGTCTTCTTAACACCTATTCACATACGAAACATCATTACAATCCATCCAGAGGTTCTTAAGTTAGTAGTAGAAGTCCACTGTATCCTGCTGCTGCAGTGATCTGGACACCCTGCAGCTGCAATCAGTCTTTCTTCAACTCTTTCCACTTCGTCCTTTTCATTGCGAGCTCCCTGAGCTCCCTAAGTTTCCTTTCTGACCGTAATGGTCCGAGTCCTCTTTCTTTGAGGTCTGCCCTCAGTAAGCCCAGAAGGTTCTTGCAGTGCCTTCCTTTTCGGGCTTTGTAGGTGTTGGAACCAATTAAGGCAAATTCCAAGGCCTGCTGGGCAGGTGTGTTGGTTGGCATCCTCAGTACGTGTCCGAACATAGTCCATCTGGCTTGTTTCACTTTTGTTGACAGTGGGCCTGTGTTGCACAGCTTGTATAACGCATTGTTCGAAATCAAGCTGTTTGGCCATCGGTGCCCGGTGATTGTTCTCATGTTTTCGGTGGCAGGCATCTAGCTTGTCTAGCACTGTCTGTGGTGCTGCCCAGCTGTTACAGTTGTAGAGCATGATTGACACACAGGTGGCATTGTACAGTAGCAGTTTTTTCTCCAATGGAATTTTTGATCGGCGGATCCAGATTTTCCAGAGGGACCTGAATGCGATGTTACCCATTGTAAACCTGGCTGCTATGTCAGCCGAGCTACAGAGGAGGGAGCCAAGAGTTTTGCTCTTTCTCCATTTCTCATGGCCTCGGAGTGGCTTTTCATCCTCATCTTTTTCTATTGTGTCCGCCAAGTAGACGTGAGTATATTCTGTCTTGGCTTCGTTCACAAATAGATTTGAGTCTTTCAAGTTATTAGCAGCTACAGGTAGGAGTCTTTCCAGTGTGGCCTTCTCCTCGTCGATGAAGTCGACGTCATCTGCATATTCCATCTCCAATGGAATGCCCAGACGTGATACTGGAGGGTTGGGCCTTGTGGAGTGCGATCTTATTGATGCTAATGCTGATGCCAGGTAGCAGGTGAACAGTACTGGGGAGAGACTGACCCCTTGTGGAGACCCTATTGTTGTTTCGAAGTCCGCTGAGTAGGTTGATCCAACACGGACATTCAGTTTAGTACCTGCTAAAAGTATTCTCACAAGGCGCAGTTCATCTTCATTGCACCCTGCTTGGTACAGCACATCTAGGATCTTTGACCTTTTGATTGTGTCAAATGCCCTTGACATATCTATCCCCATCTTGTAGAAGTCCCAGTGTTTAGACATAACCACTGAAGTAAGCATGCACTGGGCCCAGACTATGTCCGCGCAACTGCGCCCTCTCTTAAAGCCACTTTGGTATGGTCCTGTGAAAGCATCTATTTTGTCCCTGATGCGATGTAGTGTGACAGTAGACAGTATCTTACGTATGCTGTTCAGGAGGACAATGGGACGTAAGTTTGCAGGAGGTCCTGGCGGCTCTTAAGTTATGCTGACCATAAATATCAGGAAACACAAACACAGACACGTAAATTTTAAAAAAATACCCCTATTTTTTATGGAGGCAAGAAAAGGATTTCCGAGATGGGGCAAATGCAGAGTGTTATCATTGTTGCATTTCAGTTCTGCGCTTGGAAAGTTTGGCTTCTCAGACCCACAGGCAGGCAATGTCATTTGCAACTGCAAGATTGCTTTTGGTGTTTGCCACGGACACATGATTTTCCAACTCTGTCAGCCATACACAAGTCAAATTACAAGCTGCGACTGGAGTATAGCTCGTGGCCCCGGCTTATTCGCACAGTCACAAAGTTGTGATTGAGGGCTAGGCAGTCTCGACTGTCAAAAGCAACCAACGGATGTCAGACAAGATGAAGACATATACATTTATTAATAATCACACTAACATCGGGGAGACTATGCTTGGCCAGAAAACTGATGCTGTACAAATGGTCCAGGAGATGCAACACGTTAGGGGAGCTGATGGGAGGCTATTGTTTTAGGCCAGAGAGTAGGACACAACCAGATTACAACTTTGTTAGGCGTTCAACAGCACATAGACCGCATGAAAGCACAGAATGTATGGCCGTGACTGGTATGGGGTGGGGGTGGGGGTGGTGGTTTAGGGGCAGAACAGAAAGGCATGTGGCACTACCTGGTGCTATTTAACACAGTTTATGCAAGTATTAAGTGCAGAGCTCAGCTATGGTCATGTTTCAGTGCAAAAGACGTAAACTTTTGCAAACTGGCAAATCTGCTGATGCAGTGCTGCTGCAGTGGTCTGGACACTCAGCACTCAGTCTTTCTTCATCTCTCTCCACTGCGTCCTATTCATCGCTAGCTTCCTGAGCTCCCACAGTTTTCTTTCAGACCGCAATGGTCCAAGACCTCTTTTCTTGAGGTCTGCCCTTAGCGTGCCTAACAGGTTCGTACAGTGCCTTCCTTTTCGAGCTCTGTAGGTGTTGGAGCCGATTAAGGCAAAGTTCAAGGCCTGTTGGGCAGGTGTGTTAGTTGACATTCGTAATACATGTTCAAACATAGCCCATCTGGCATGTTTTACTTTTGTAGACAGTGGGCTTGTGTTGCACAACTTGTATAGTGCTTTGTTTGAAATAAGACTATTTGGCCATCGGTGCCCTGTGATTGTTCGTAGATGTTTTCGATGGCAGGCATCTAGCTTGTCTAGCACTGTCTGAGGCGCTGCCCAGCTTGAAGTGTAAGGGCTCGAAATAACTTTTTCTGCACAGGTGCAGGTAACATTGGAAATTACTTGAACCACTCAGAATTTAGGAACTATTGATCATACTAAAATCTGTTCTTAACCACTGCCATTATTTCTTTCGATGCTTCATAGGTGGTAACAGTTCAATGCAGCCAGTAAAAGTCGACATCATGAAACATGCACATGTATATGTAAAGCCAGTACATGGACCAGTGAGGTGCACCTAGACATCAGGAAAAGTGCGCGTGCGCAGGCTGAGTTCGGCCAGCTTTCATTTTACCTGCACGTGTAGGTGATATTTCGAGCCCTGTGTAATGGGAGAGTTTTATTTTTACCTTTCCAAGAATGGCTAAGGTTATGTTTGGGGCTTGTAAGTCTGTGTGTGTGTGTGTGTGTGTGTTAATAGCATAATTCGAGAAGCCTTGGATGGATCCTGATGATATTTGGTAGGTAGGAGGAGTCGGCAAAACGAAGGTCAAGTTTGATAATGGCCCCCTAGCGGCTTGCTAAGTTACTGCAGCAGAACCTCATCTTTTTATATCTCGAGTTCTGGACATGCTGTGGTTGTGATTTTTGAGTGGCAGAAAGCCCTTGGGACAGAGTAAGTGCTATAAGTTTGGACCCCTTAGCGGATTGTTTGGAACTGCAGTCGCCGATTTCCTTTCAAACTTTGGACGAGAATAAGTCGAGAACATGTAGATGGATCGTCATGATTTTAGGTAAATGTGCCCAAGTAACAATGTACACAGTGAAATACTAATTATGCAAATCGAGGAAAGTTGATAAATCCACTGCATTCAGTGATAGGACTTTCAAACTTGTCACATATGTAACTGAGAAAGATGGCAGAGAGTAAGAGGTGTATGTTTGGGTCCCCTAACGTCTTCACTTGAACTGCAGGAGCCGGTTTAGTTTAATTTCTAAACTAATATGCCAAGTTTTAGGCCTGACCAGAATCTGTTTATCTGACCGATCCTGCATATTGTATCACAATTAGTAAAAAAAGAACTTCTTTTTGTGAATATGTGTTTCAAAAGTATTTGATAATCCTTGTGTGTTGGTGTATTTTGTAGATCCTATGATATACTGTTCCATTCTAACATACATTAACAGTTTGTCAGAGACTTTGCAATACGTTGTATATGACATAGATTTGCATCCATGTGTCCTGTGTAATCACATTTCTGGTGTCCTGATAACCCCCATGCAGAGCCTTTTTCATTGTGCTCAACATAGCAGTAGATATATGCGGCGATTTGATAAGGTACCTACTTACTAATAGTGACATTAGGGCGGAACAATAAAAATATGTGAAATCAGCAGAATTCTTTTCAAGTATCCTTATATCCCCCATGCAGAGCCCCAGTTAATATTTCCAACCAACCAATCAATCAAACAATTAAAGTATTTTGAGTTATGCATGGTTTACGACATGACATGAGCAGAATGTGCCAGAAATCTTGACTCTCAACTGCGGTATTTTGCTTGAAACATGACTAAATGCCCCCTTAGCAACGGCCTTAGCAACAGTTTTGCTAATGATTCTGAAAGAAATGACGTTAAAAAACAGTATTCCTGCATCTATTTAACAATAAACAAAACAAATTTTCTCCTTAGACTTCTACTGAGATAACCAGAGCAAAATACATCGGAAAAGTTTGTTCTGCATAGCAGTTTTGTTGTGGAGTATGATCCATAACCTCCTTAGCAACGGCCTTAGCAACGGCCTTAGCGACGATATTAGCAATCGAATATGACAGATGTGTCAACATTCACACATTCATATCTCCGGATCGTATTGACAGATTTTGATGATTTAAAGGTTGATATGGAGGGTATGATTTGGACGATAGGTCTAACTCATCAGGCAAGGCCCCGTAGGTAGCACAATTAATTGTCTGATTTTGCAAAGTAAACAGTTCGTTTTTTGTTACAAAAAATGTCTAAAAATCAAACTTTTAAGACCCATAACTTTTGGACAAAGGTAAAATTTTGGGAAAAAATGAACATTTATGTATTTCCCATGAAAAGTTGCACCAACCTACCAATTTTGATGGAAAAATATTGATGTTTAGTTTTTTGCCCCTCCCCCTTGGAAAATTGAATTTTTTCACCTGTGCAGAATACGTGTTCTACCTTTATGCTTAGCTAGCAAAAAAGTGATACCACAATTTGAGCATAAAAATCGTGCTAGGTGATGGACCAAAGACCCCTCTACCAGAAAATTAGGTCAAACCTTTTCTGTAAAGTGGGTGCAACGAAATCAAATTTTTCAGGACCTGGCTCCTGTACTATGAGAACAGTATCATGTTTATATCATCCATGAGTGCTTTGTATTGGTAGCTGTGATATAGTAGGTTTACTATTGGGACTAAACCCTACAAATACATATAATATGGGAATGACATCTTTGCGAATAGAAATTTAGAAGACATTTGGCAGTTGTTCTGATGATTTATTGATGCCGAGATCTGTTCTGCAAACTATGCTCTATGGGAATATCATGCCGGGTGTGCTCCTTTACTTTCTTCCCAATTCAGGTTTTCATTGTTTTATTCTAGTTTAAACAACATAACCCTACACAACAAAGTCCACATGTTGGGTCCATAAAATTGTGGGATGAAATGTAGCAGATTTTTTCTGTTAGGGATTTTTCAATGCCAACGTGCAGAAAAACATAAATCTTATCTCCAGTGGACGATGAATTTTTGCCTGAGTGTAGACATAGTAGACTAGACATAGCATATCACTTTGTCCCTTGTAACATTTTACATTTGTGGGGTTTACCCCACTTGAAGAGCTACAGGGGTAAATTGGTGATAGAACTTAGTAATACGTAGTTTTATGAACAGATCTTCGCAGCATCTGTGAAAATTCTGTCACATTTCCACCCACACTGATCTGAAACTGGCATGAAGCCCACTTTTAGAGTAATCTGAGGGCCGACTCTAGCCTGAGTGTCATCCTAGTTGGTTTCCGAGGCTGTCATACTCACCTCTCTGGTTTGTGAGGGGTGAGTATGGGAGCCCCAATAGGCTACCTAGGATGACACTCAGGCTACAATCCCTCCTCCGCTCGTACTTATAATAAAAGTTATGGTTTTTTTCCACCTTGGCATTGAAAAATTGCAAAAACAACAGTAAACAATCTGCTACATTTTATCCCACAATGTTATGCAACATGTGGACATTTGTTACGGGGTATGTTGTTCAAACTAAAAAAAAACAAACAATAAAAACACTGTCGGATAAATTGGGAAACAAGTAAAGGAGCACACCCGGTACATACACCACCTTCCCCATTGAGTGCTGCAGGATTTTCCCATAGAGTGTAGTTTGCGGAATGGTTCTTGGCGTCGAGAAATCATCAGAATAACAGTCAAATGTCTTCTAAATTTCTACCCAAAGGTCTGTCAGTCCGATATTTCCATGTTTTTGTAGGGTTTAATCACAGTTACCGATACACAGCGCACATGGAGGATGTAACCACTGACATTAGTTGTTCTCTGGTCACCCGTCAAAAAATGTGAAAAATTAATACAAAATATCACAAAAATCAAGTTCAAATGTCCACAACAATATTTTCTATAGATAACAGGCATATATTGCGCAGATGTTAACCTTAGAGGGGTGAAATGCACTCCCGAAGATGGCATACTTATGTCTGCAATACAGCCTATATAGTAGAATGCCCAGCTGGTACCACCTGCAGTCTCGTTCTGGTGCCATGACCCCGGATGACCCCAGAAATCCAACATGGCCGCCACAACTGGAATTAACTCTATTGTACAATTGGAAGTTGTCATCCCATTTTGTTGAGTAGAATTTTAATTTATCTAGTCCGTATCTCTCATATCGTATGTTTATATAATATACATGTGCAACGCAGTCAACCATAGAAAAGTCACTGTGCTTTTTGTCGTGTCGATAAAACTCCTGAATAATTCCCACACAGCTGCTGAGCACAAAACCTAATCAGAAGCTACAAATTACACCAAAGGAGTATCTAAATTAACCCTATAACTCAATCCTAAGACTAATTTATGTCAACAGCAAATGGGGTGTGAGGATTTTATAGATATGGACTATGTTATCAACAATAGCTATCTACCACTTCAATCTGGCGACCACACCATCTTCGATAAAACATACCGCTGCAGTACTATGACAAGGCACTGGGGGCCTTAAAATCCAACAATTTTGAAGCCTCATCAAGACCTACCAACATACCAAAAGTCAAGACAAATCATTCTGGATTTATCATGCTTGCACACACACATAAATAAGCAAACGGAAAGAGGAAGATACACACCCAGATGCATTACATTCTGGCGACGGAAATAATTCATCACTAGCTCTGCTCAGCTGGTCTGTATCTGTATCTATATAGCCGGTATAACCGCCCTTCGGTGTAACACACCAGCTTTGTAGGCACGCGGCGCGGCAGCAGCTGGTTATATTACACCGAACGACCCGTCACGCACTTAGAAAATATTCTCAAAAGAGGTAAAGAAGTACCATAAAATGAAACAAATGAGGCAATAAAATCAAAACAATCATCTGTAATACTGAAGTCATACGTTTTTGTCTGAGAGTTAAGTATAGCAATATTATAAACTTATAAGTACGTACTGTTACCAACTAGAGGCACAGAATGATGCATATTCTGTTGGCTTGAGATGCTTAACGTTATAGCAGTACTAGTAGTATCATCATATCCAGTGGTTGATTATACTGTTGTGGTGGTCCCACAGGGTTGGGAAGCAGTTAACTAGAAGATACTTTATGATAGTATATGGCAAGTATTTGCATCTATCATATTTTGAACAGTCTCAGTAATCCATTATTTTTCAGTCTTTGCAAGACTTCCAAAAGGAATTGAATTTGCTTTTGTCCGTGTTTTATTTCTTTATTTTTTCAATACATGACAAAGCTGATCAAGAACAGGGGTCAGTCACACTGACCTCTAGATCTAATAGGTATCCAGGTAAACAACAGGAATTCGAAATATAACCTCTAAACTTTTTCTTTATATCCTTTCTTGTATACGCTAAGACCAAGACAGCAACTAGAAAAATACACCACTCAAAAAGGACAAACCTCTGCTAAAGCAGCTAGAAAGAAAAACAGAACTCTAAAACATACTTTGGTAAACATGATTTCGACTGCAAGTGTCTAATGACAAAACATCAAATTTTCACCACTGTTGACAATAAGACAACATTTCTCCATCTACTCTTCTTCTATAATAATGTAAACATTGCTAGTTTTGCATTGCATTTGCATGATCTGTATCTGTATCTATATAGCCGGTATAACCGCCATTCGGCGTAACACACCAGCTTCATGATAAAGTGTGATATCATGAACACATAGAGAGAATGCAGCAGGATGTTCTCTCTTGTCTAATACCCACATGGTAACTCAAACCCCCTTGAAAACAAACCCTCTCAGCTCCTTGCATACTATAGTTTGATATTTGCTATGGGCCCGGTTTGGAAATGTGACATTAGCATTCCAATATTGTTGGAAAAAGTGTTTGTTTTTTTTTCTCCTTTTTTTTAATTCAGTATCGGAGCGGACCAGCTTCCCTTGACTGTGATGGCCACGAGTCTCCAAGCTACCAGCTCCATGGCCTGATCATGAACGCATGACAGCTAAAAAAATGTATCCTGTTGCTTGAGTAAGTTGCTTTTCATATCATATTACTTGGATGTCCAATCTTCATTGACTTACACAAAATGTACTATACTGACTATTGTTAGAAGACTCTTTGTGTAATTCTGTATCGGAGCGGACCAGTTCCCCTTGACTGTTGATGCATACCAGTCTTTAAATGTGTTACTATAGTTGTTTTAACTGCAAACTGAAAGACGTGAACTTCTGATTTTCACCCGGATGCAAAAAGTAAGTCCTGCAGATTTAAAGGAATCTAAGATATTGTTAGAAGACTCTGTGTGTTTTTCTGTCTCGGTCTGTCGATTCCCACCAGTCTTAAAATTGTTTTGAAAGACATGAACTTGTCATTTTCACCCCAATGCAAAAAATTATAACGTGAATGAGTCTAGTCATATTCTGTATCTGAGCGAACCAGTTTCCCTTGACTGTCGATGGCCACCAGTCTGCGTGCGACCAACTCCATGGCCCAAAGGGTAACTTGCAACCTTTCATATCTTTTTACCTGGATGTCTAAACTACATCGAGTTACAATATTGACTATTGTTAGAAAACTTTTAAGTGTTATAATTCCGTATCAGAGCGAACCAGTTTCCCTTGACTGTCGATGCATACCAGTCTTTAACTGCGTTTTGACTGCAAACTAAAAGATGTGAACTTCTGATTCTCACCATGATGCTCAAAGTAAGTGCTGCAGACTTGAATGAAGATACTATTAGAAGACTCATTGCGTTGTTCTGTATCGGTCTCTCGATTCCCATCGTCTTAAAATAGTCTTGAAAGACATGAACTTCTGATGTTCACCCTGATGCAAAAAAGTGCTGCAGATTTAAATGAATCTAAGATATTGGTAGAAGACTCTTTGTGTTATTCTGTATCTGAGCGAACCAGCTTCCCTTGACTGTCGATGGCCACCAGCCTCCGTGCGACCAGCTCCATGGCGCGGGGGTAACACTTGTGCTCAGCTGTTTTTACCCTCTCCTGGAGAGACTCGACCGTGTCGCCTGTCTTCACTGGCACTGCCTCCTGGGCCACAATCGCACCAGCGTCTACCTCTTCCTGAAATAAATTATCAGGAAATTTGTGTCAATCTATCAATCAATCAATCAGTCAATTACTCCTGGGCTAAGATCTGACCCACGTCTACCTACTCCTGAAACAAAACATCAATCAATCAATCAATCAATAGATCTATAGTCAAATGGTTGATCAATTAATCAATCTACAATAAAATCATCATCTACCTCTTCCTTCCTCTACCTTCCAAATAAATCAGACACCTTGTACCGATAAAATCATCAATAAATTGGTAGCTTGATCAATTGGTTAATTGATCAAACAATGCACAATCATATGATATTATCAGCATATACTTCAATCAATCTATCAATCATTCATTCACTCACTCATTCTTCACTCACTGACTCACTCAGTCTCAACCATCCAGCTCCTAGCTAGCATCAGCTACTGGTGCATGACAGCTGTTATGTCAACAAGACTCTGAACTCTTAAAAAATCTGCAAAGACCAACAAATGTTTACTGGTATGCATTTTCAAGGTTTAGAAGAGTATTCAAGGTTAGAGGCAGACCTTCACCTAACCAACCTACACAGCACCAACCCTAAAGACGGGCTGCTGGCGATCTGCCATCAAGCCCCACATGATCTGCATGCAAGCACGTCTAACCCTTGCCTGAGGGGAACTGCAGATGATACACCAGATAGTGAGTGTGTTTATCAAAGGTTGAAAAAGAACTTACCACAACAAAGTGAACAGTACACCCTGACACCCGTACCCCTGCCTCCAGAGCCAGCTTGTGAGCGTTCATCCCCTTAAACGACGGTAGTAGCGAGGGATGGATGTTCAGTAGACTACCTGTCCACTGTTGAACAAACCTGGGGGATAAATCAGTAATACTGTCATTCTTGATTTTTTTAACAGTAATTCTTCTTCTTCTTCTTATCCATTATTTTACTATACTGCTGCTAGGATCCCTTACGCAGGGGTAGGCAGCAGTCGGCTAGTCTTCACACCGCGCTTCCATCGGCTCTGTCCAATTAGCATTCACTATATTCAACTACTAAATTTTCATCATTGCAATTATGTCATAACTCTGAGGCCAGCTAGAAAAGTTTGTTCTCGCTAAAATCAAAGTGCTACTTCTCAATCTTCAACTGGCAGGTTAGCACAATTGTCATCTTGGTGACGAGGACACAACATTGTTAGCATGTCATGAAATACAAAATGAGTATGTAGCCTCGGTTAGGGCCGTCTCTCGGATAAGACGTTAAATGGAGGTCCCGTGTTTGAGGAGAGCCACACCTCGAGCACGTTAAAGAATCCACCACACTTATTGAAAAGAGTAGGGGTACTTCCCGGTTTGAGTGGATCAAATTAATCTGTCCGGATATGCAGCTTGTACTGTTTAGTACAAACCTGGCGTGTTAAGCCATGAGATGGTTTACCGGGTATGCAGCTTGAGAATGTACTCTTCAGTGCTAACCTGGAGCGTTACAAACCATAAGGCGATTTACCAGGTATACAAAACAAACAAACAAATCTTTTCTGTAAAAACAAACTGTTGTACGAACCATCCCGACAGGATGCGCATGAAGCCGGCCAGACAGATCATCTCTACTCCAGCCTCCATCAGCGCCTCGTGGACCTTTCTGTCAAACTCCTCACGCTTCTTATAGCCTTTATGGCTGATCACCTACAGGTAACAACAAACAAGTTAACCTTCCTGCCAAACTCCTCACGCTTCTAATAGCCTTTATGGCTGATCACCTAAAGGTAAGAAACAAGACATAGGAGATATAGATTATTACTATAAGTGTTTTAATGGTCAAGCGTTCGATTAGTGTTAACCTTGCATTCAGTGGGTGGGAATCTTAAATCGCAGGCCAAGTCATACCAAAGATTTCAAACATGCAGCTTTCTCTACTTTGCATTCAGCAAACGGGAAAGAGCATAGAAGTTGAACACACTTCACTTCCAGTGGACTAGCCCCTGCTGTAGTGATTGCACAAAGTTGCGTAATAGAAGAGAACGTGTTTTGAAGCAACAGCAACACAATGAAGTCGCTTAGCCCAAGGTTATTGAACAGACACCCTATACGGGAGGGCCTTTAACTGAAAAATAACTTTGTCAATTACTATCCCAGATGGGCCTTCATACATGTACAAATACATGTACTATGTACATTACTAATGGGCATCCTAAACAATCAAACAAACAAACAAATAAATAAACAAACTTTAGTAGGGATGCCGGCCTTCTCTGCCCTCTCCAGACCTTTGACCCCGGGTATGTTGGAGATGACGAGGACAATCTCAGCTGCACTGCTGTTCTTTGGGTCGGTGGAGTGGTCGATTAGAGCCTGAAGATTCGTGCCTGAAGAAGAGGGCAGATTTCCACAGATCAACAACAAGAACTGCAGCAATAAGAACACTGGAAATGGCATTTTTTTTTATTAATTTTTTTTTAAATCATTCTTTATTCAGAAAATAAAGGAAAGTGACATTGATCCCAGGTCATGTTTGTCTTTGTTGGACAAATTTACATTTACAACTGTTTCGATGAACGTCTGTCACCTTCTTCAGGGCAATACTATCTGGTTCTAACTTGCACTGTAGCAAGGTGTGACTGCTGGATTGTGAAGAATGCGGTATCAACAGTGACCGACTTTGTATCCGCACTCATCAAGGTTCAAAACTAGAGATGATATTCTAATCAGTGTAACCATTTTAATCCTGATTTTATGGTCAATACTGAAGAAGGTGAGAGATGGTCACTGAAACTATTCATGGACATCGCAAATTTGTACCAAACATACCACACTTTGCTGCAAGCCAAGAGAAAAATACCTCTGTATGTGTATTCAATACTGCTAATTTTTCAGAAACATATTCAATGTTTTAAAGCAATTCTTGACCATGGCTACGCACCTGTTCCCGAGATGAGCACACCGACTTTAGTCCTGTGCGCCTGCCCGTTCACAAGCTTCATCTTCTTGTTGGCTGTCCCGTCCTGGGTTGTCCTCTTAAGGGTTGGTTGCACGGCTCTCAGGGCTGCAGTCAGGTTGTCGATGGTTACCCTGGGTTGTACTGGGGAGAAAATTGTTGAAATTATTAATTAACAATTGAACTGTCAAACAATATAACCATAAGACGGAAGACTTAAAAAACTTGAATATCTACAGTTTAGGTGGAACACTGTATGTTAGCATCTTCGGGGGATTATATGCTATAAAAATTTTTGATTATAAGAGCCAACTATGCAATTTGAAGTTGGCCCTAGGAGATAAATGTTAAGTTTCAGTAACTAGACCTATCCTAGCAAAAACATGCCAATTCTGGAATTTTTTTGGATGGGAGACTATTTTTGATTTGACATGTGTCTATGCTGAAACAGACTACTAAGTAGTTTTGCAAATTTTCTTGCAGACTGTTAGCCTTGTATCCAGCCATGTTATAGGGCCGAGTCTCTTCTGTCCTCTCTGCAAATACATAATCAGACACACAACACCAATTTTCCTAGACCTCAGACAAGAAGACTCTTTGCTACAGAAAAATTTTCTCTATACCCTTACCCTGTGATGACTCCATACAGGTTCCAACAACCCAGGCCACTTTCCTAACATCCTCCAGAACCACTTCCTCCTTCCCTTCCTCCTGGACTTCAATTTCTAACATGTTTAAGGTACAAAACTGACAGACTCTTTGTTCTAGAGGAGTGAACATTCTTCCCTTACCTTGTGATGACTCCACACATGTTCCAATGATCCAGGCCGTCTCTCCTGCTTTCCTAACCTCCTCCAGAGCCGAGTCCTCCTTCCCTCTTTCAACAATCAACACCGCGCCTACACCGCAGTTAAACGTCTTCGCCATCTCCGCCTCTGCTACCCCTCCCTGTCCTGCAACCCACCCAAACACCGGTGGTATAGTCCAACGGTTGGCGTCCAGTTTGACGCCGATGGTGTCAGATAACACGCGGGGGATGTTTTCGACCAGTCCGCCGCCCGTGATGTGGGCAAAGGCGCGTACGTTTCCGGAGCGTATGACCGGGAGAAGTGTCTTGGCGTAGATTTTGGTGGGCGTCAAAAGGGCTTCACCTGTGGGAAGAGAGCACCTGTAATTACATTCTAGAAGACACAATTTTGGAAGTGTTATGAGCCCTCTGGAATCAAAACGTCAACAGAAATACATGATGTTGCAGCAGCTACAACAATAAAATCAGACATATTCCTGAAGCATTCTTACAACCCTCAAATAGTAAAAAGAGGAAAGAAAACATTAACAAACTTTTAAGGACAGATCTTGAAAGTTCTGATAACTCTTATGTGCATGTTGTGCAACACAAATATGGGACACATTAATGCACAATTTTTCTTCACATCAATACAAAATAGCAGACACTGTAACACCCCAACCAATTGAATAAAAAATGTATATTAAATGTATATATGTGTATGTAGTATACCCACCTATAGACTGGTTACTACTGAAGGGTGATGAGGACTGCTACCCACCTATAGACTGGTTACTACTGAAGGGTGACGAGGACTGGTACCCACCTATAGACTGGTTACTACTGAAGGATGATGAGGACTGCTACCCACCTATAGACTGGTTACTACTGAAGGGTGAGGAGGACTGCTACCCACCTATAGACTGGTTACTACTGAAGGGTGACGAGGACTGGTACCCACCTATAGACTGGTTACTACTGAAGGGTGATGGTACCCACCTATAGACTGGTTACTACTGAAGGGTGAGGAGGACTGGTACCCACCTATAGACTGGTTACTACTGAAGGGTGAGGAGGACTGGTACCCCACCCTATAGACCTGGTTACTACCCGGTGACGAGGACTGGTACCCACCTATAGACTGGTTACTACTGAAGGGTGACGAGGACTGGTACCCACCTATAGACTGGTTACTACTGAAGGGTGAGGAGGACTGGTACTCACCTATAGACTGGTTACTACTGAAGGATGAGGAGGACTGGTACTCACCTATAGACTGGTTACTACTGAAGGGTGATGACGACGGGTACCCACCTATAGACTGGTTACTACTGAAGGATGACGAGGACTGGTACCCACCTATAGACTGGTTACTACTGAAGGGTGAGGAGGACTGGTACCCACCTATAGACTGGTTACAACTGAAGAGTGAGGAGGACTGGTACCCACCTATAGACTGGTTACTACTGAAGGGTGACGAGGACTGGTACCCACCTATAGACTGGTTACTACTGAAGGGTGAGGAGGACTGGTACTCACCTATAGACTGGTTACTACTGAAGAGTGAGGAGGACTGGTACCCACCTATAGACTGGTTACTACTGAAGGGTGAGGACTGGTACCCACCTATAGACTGGTTACTACTGAAGGGTGATGAGGACTGGTACCCACCTATAGACTGGTTACTACAGAAGGGTGACGAGGACTGGTGGTACCCACCTATAGACTGGTTACTACTGAAGGGTGAGGAGGACTGGTAGTACCCACCTAT